>NW_014542365.1:1616470-1663829 GCF_000741045.1 Vigna radiata var. radiata | reverse complement strand
CTGTCAACACCCAATTTCGTCCGGGTGACTGAATAATAGGACTTAGTTTTTGTTTTTGTCTTATTTTCAATTTTGTTTTCATTCTTATTTTATTTTTTAGTTTTTTGGTATTTGATTTAGCTTTCTTATTATTATTAGATTTGGTTTTATTTCCTATTTGAAAAAAAAAATATAAAAAAAATAAGTAAGAAAAGAAATAAAAAAAAAAGAAAAGAAAAGGAAAACGAAAAAAAAAAAAAGAAAAAACGTGAACCAAAAAAAAGAAAAAAAAATAATGATAAAAAAAAGAAAAAAAGTGTAGTTTTTGTCTTTTAGTAAAAAAAAAAGAAAAAGAAATGTTTTGGCTGGGATAGGAGCAGTTTGTACGGGGTTGGACAGCGAGGGAGCAAGAAACGATTTTTGCAGGCACGATTGGGTTGGCAGACATGGTGTGGATTGGCAGAGGATATACTGGCAAAGAGGGAACAGAGGGAGGCCTTCAGTGAAAGGCACACCATACTCACGCACACCACACCTCATCACGCAACACAGAGACTCCAAATCTCTGCTCCATCCAACCTGTAACCAACGACATCTCCTTTTTCGATTCCAATTCCTCCATCACCACACCTGTAACAACCCAAATAGATTTTCCTTTTTTGATTCCCAATTCCTTATCTCCAACGGACCGATCACTCAACATGGCTCAATCTTTTTCTTCACCTTCAACAAACTGAAATCACGACAGCACTCATCAAAAAAAAAAATTATTCTTCCATTCCCTCAATAGAAACACACCCTCTGAATCCAATTCCCGAACACACAAAACAGAAACCATTTTTGGTCCCCTTCACCGTATGACAAAATTAATCTCCATCTTCATCACGCCATCTAATCATCCACTCACTACATCTATCATCTCCAACACCAATCGTTCCCAGTAACAAGTCAGACCCTCATCACACACAACAGAGAAACTCATTCCCTCACTTCCTAAACTCCATCTCCATCACCCATTAGGGTCCTCACCCTCAACCTATAGTGAACCAAATGAAAAAAAAAACCACCAAGAACAGAGACTGTCCTACTCACACTAGCAACCACGATTCGTCATCCATTTATTCCCCATTCAAGCGCACACTATTTGAAGAAGAAGAAACAAAACAGAGAATAAAGGGGGAGGAACAAAAGCACACATCATAGTAAGCCCAATTACAAAGCATACCGTCAACCAATATCATACAAGACCGAATTCATCGGAGAACAGCTAATAAGAAGACCAAGATTGAAAAGGGAAATGAGGCGATGAAGTCAGCGGCTTTGTCATTGGTGGTTCTGAGTTTTTGTTTTCAATTGCAGGCTCGGTGGTAGCCGTGGGTGATGACCAAAGGCGCCAATGGCAGCGACACTGCGAAGAGGAAAACCCAGGCAAAGGTTTGTTGTCGCATTTGACAGAAGATTATTAGATTCGCTTGGAGAAGAGAGGAACAACGATGGAGGCGCTGGCAGAACCTTTGGCAACGACGTCGGCGGTGGATGAACGATGGGAGAAGAAGGTGTCCTACACGTTCCAGTAGGGAGGACGACGGTGGTCGTGACGCGATGGTGGAAGAGGGAGCTCGATAGAGAGCAACGACCCTAGCTTGGTGGCCGCGGCGACTTGCGCAGCGAACGGCCGGCGTCGCTCACGAACAAGATGGTTCTTCCTGCGCGAAGAGAAGAAGGCGGAGGGGGTCCTGTTGCCATGGCCGACGATGGCCCCGGCGGCGAGTGTAGTCCCTGGCGACGCCGTGGACTGTGGACTGCACTGGCCGGTTGGGTGGAAGCTGTTCGTGGCCGTGAGCGGTGGAGGTGAGGTCTCTAGCTTCCTTCGTTCAGAGGGAAAGAAACCCTGGGTCTTGGAATTGAATGCAAATGAGGTGAAGATGCTGAGACCCCCATGAGTTTCTACTGAGGTTAAGGGCCTTAGGCCTAGTATGGACTGTTTTCTTTCTTCCTGCCACCATGCATAACTCCATTTGCACCCACTTTCCATTTGGGTTGTAGCCCATTCCGCTGCTGAAAACAAAAAACGAGGTTTTGGACTTGGACTTCCGCTGCCACCCCGGTTTTAATTTCTTTACCCTATTCTTTTTGGGTTTATTTGGACTGTAATGTTTTTTTTTTATTTTCTTTGTTTTTATTTCTTTAACTTTAGAATTTGTTTTATAAAAAATATAAAAATCATAAAAAATATATCATAAAAATCCAAAATATATTTTAAAAGGTTAATAACACACGTGCGACCATTCTGTCGGCTTTGTGCTAAAAACTTTTTTTTTCCTTCTTTTATAAAAATAAACATAAATTTATTTAAAGGGTTTAAGCATAAGTGCGACCATTCTGTCTGCCTTGTGCTAAAAACCTTTTTCTTCCCCTTTAAAAAAATCATAAATTATTTTAAAAGGTTTAAGCACACGTGCGACCATTATGTCGGCCTTGTGCTGAAAACCTTTTTCTTGCTTATACAAAAAAAAAACCTTCAAAACACAAAACATCATTTTCCAAATAACAATCAATTTTTAAAGAACTAGGTAACCCTGATTTCTCAGTCCAACTGAGAATACGTAGGAGCAAGGTCAATCCTTGTCAGGCACAAAAAACACAAAAAATATTTTGTCTTGTTTAGAGTTTTATTTTTTAGGGGAAATTAAACATTTTACAAACCACATCAAATTTGCGTATTTAGTTAAAGGTACTGCCTTAGGGCGGGCGTTGTGGGGGTGCTAACACCTTCCCCACACGTAACCGACTTCCGAAACCAGAATTTGGTTTTGTAGACCTTGCCTTATCTTTTATGGTTTTTTCCATAGTTTTCCAGAATAAACTATGGTGGCGACTCCAAAACATTTTTCAAATTATTTTCTTTTTGGATCGTCGTCCCGTCGCGATTTTCCGGTTGCGACACCATCTCTTCTGTACTTTCAGTAAGTGCATCTGGTGAGGATTTTAAAAGGCTTTCAAGAGTGGGAAATAGCTCTCTAGAGGGTCTTCTGGCTTTCTTTCCCCTCTTGTCACTTAGTCCTTCGAGAAGAGGTTGTTTTTTCTTGCTTCTAGTGTGAATTGCTTCGTGCATACACAAGAAACAAAAACCCTAAAAAGCACTTTTTATAAAAAAAATAAAACAAAAAAAAATAAAAACAAAAATTAAAAATCAAGTCAAATTTAATAAAATTCACTCTACTAGTAAAGTTAAGCCACGAGTTCCCGGCAACGGCGCCAAAAACTTGTTTACACTCTGGCAAGTGTACCAGATCATATCAATTAATAATAGAATAGTAAGTCCAGATATCATTTCCCAAAGGACTATGTGGCCTAAACGTTCATGTGAATTAATTGCATATGACTTGAAAGAATAATAATTTCAGAGTTTAATTCAAAAACAAAAGTAAACATGCAAATGCAAAAGTTGAATCAATTGACAGATAAGAATATGAATGAATGGAGTTGTTGGGGTTTACAATTTCATCCTAATTCACCCTTCTATATCTACTATTCCTATTATATTCCACTTTATTATCAATGTTCATGAAACTTTCTAAATTACTCTAATCCCGATCCCTCGGCGAAAAGAGCTTATTACCATAATTACTAGTTTACTATTCCTAGTCTCCCTAGCAATTACTTATGCATTAATCACAGAAGCTTAAAGCAATTGACCGTCTTACTCCTATACCTAGGCAGTATTTCATAATCAAGAGAATTTTTCTAAGTTCTAGATTTCTCCGTACGTTTCATATCGACAAAATCAAAGATCATGACATTGAATGAGTTAAACAATGCAAGCTTTAAAGTACAGAGAAGAAAACCCAAACAATTGATAATATGAGTATATGAATAAAATAGGAATTTTGATATAAGAGAGTTTCATAAAGATTTCATTGTTCCCCAACAACAAAGGGTTTAGTTCACCATTGACATGGTGAAGCTATATGGATTTAATGAAAAGAATGGAAGAATAAATCCTAGAATTGGTAAATTGGAGCTTTCACATCCAAAAGTCGCCTCAAAGGAGTGTAGAAGGTGTTATGTCGTCTTCCTCTATCAAAAGATTACCCTAGAATAGTTCTGAGGGTCTATTTATAAGCTATACAAAATTACAGAATTTTGGCTCAAGCCCAACTACAACGCTCAATGTTGGATTTGACCGCTGAGCGGTAGGTGCGACACTCTTCTGGATCGCTCAGCGTTGGCGCTCAAGCCTCATATCGTACTGAATTGAAGTTCTCAGCACTCAGCGGTGGATTCTGGTGCTCAGTGGTGGCGACAGTTCTTCATTTTTCCCTCAGCGCTGGCGCTTAAGCGTTCTGTCGTATTGAAGTCCACTATGCTGACGCTCAGCGCTGGAATTGGCGCTGAGCGGTAGGAGTGATTCCTCTTTTGCACCTTTCTTCATCCCTTCTTGAGTCCAATTCCTTCCTACTTCACTTTCCATCCTTCAATTCTCATTAAATCCTATCGAAACAATATAAAACCAAGCATAATATCTCTAAAACCAACTTTGACTCTCTTGTGACCTAACTTAAGTGTTTTGCATGATTTTAAGCTCATTCTAAGTCATAAAGAGTGTGTTTTGATATCAATTTCGAGTATAAAAATAATGGTTTTTAGACCGTTATCAGGGATCCATTGCTTATTACCTTGTAGAACCAACAATTCAATTGCAACTTTTCTGGAACCAATTATGTGCAGATTTAGACCCTGTCCTGTTTGTTAATTCACTTGTTGTTGGGATTTAAAATTTGTTTTGTGCCTACTTTCATAAATCATCTTAATTGAATGTTTGCTCTTGAATGCCACATAGCTAACTCATTCCAAATTAGGTATATATGTATCTATTGAGTGTTTTCTAAGTGTGCATGAGGTGATTTGTTTGGGAGTAATTAGACTCGTACCTCAACTTGTTTCTATTTAGATTGTTGACAACGCAATTTCTATATCAATCTAGTTTTTTATGATGACAACACATTGCTTAATAACAAGTACATGTTGTTGCTGCAATACATGTTCTTATGCTGATTAAAATGTAATATTTGTTGAACATGTGTATGTGTATGTACTTTGTTACATGTTCCTGTGTCGATTGATTGATATATTTCTCGAACATGTGTATATTCTTTAATGTGTTGTGTGTTATGCATCATTTCATATGTTTTATTGCACATATTTTAAAGTAAGAAATCACAAGCACTTTTACGAACTTATTCTTGTGCTACAAAGTTCTAGTACAGTCGATTACATTATTAATGGATTCGACTATGCTAAAATCTTTGTACAAATTTTGAGAATTTGTGCTATGTGCTATTTTGAGTAGAAAAGAATTTCAAAGTTTTTGTCATTGTGATGTCGACACTGTAGTTTACATATTCGACTGTATCTGATGTTTGTTTTGGAATTTTGTTATGCTTTTGCACTCTAACGGCTATATTTTTAAAACTTAGTTGAGCATTGATGGCTTGGTCAACTGTATTGAATGTGCTTTGTTATTTGTTGACCATAGGCTACTAAGTTGACTAAACTTTTATAACTGTTATAATACAGTCGACTGAATTAGTAGCACATTCAACTGAGAATTTGACTGATTAACAGAAATCTATAAATAGACTAAACACGGGTTTTGTTCTAAGACTTTTGATGATCTGACAATTTTATTTTTGTTTCAGATTTCTCGTTTCTCCAATAATTCTCTAAGAAGACAGTGGTGATCTTTCTTGAAAGAGATTCAAAGAGGAGATTCAATTGCTCATTCATTGGCTGATCAACATCTGCACAAGAAGGTGCTTCTGTGATTTATCGTGTAGGCTTGGCATCCTGTGAAGACTGCTGGAATTTTCTGAGAGGCTAGGCATCTTATGAAGATTGTTGGAATTGGACCTGTTGTGATACAGGGGGATAGTTCACTTTGAGGATTGCTCAAAGTGGTGTTGCAGATTGCAGAAAAAGGGATTCTTGCTGCAAGTGTGATTGTGTTATGCAGCTATATTTTGGTTTTGGGTTAGAGAGGAGATTTATATTTTTGACGTGGAGGTCTTCTATAAATTCCTTGTTGTAAAAACCGCAACCATTATAGTGCATTTGCTTCCTGGGATGGAAGGACACTGGCTGTAGGCATTGTTGGCTGAACTAGTATAAAAATCTGTGTTTGCATTTCTCTATCCCTTATCTTTTACGTTACAGTCGACTTTATTCTTTATGCATTCAACTACATAATTTTCGCTGCATACATATTCTGATTGCTTGCATTTTAAGAAATTTCAAAAAGCTTTATACTTTGATTTCAAGGTTGCGAAAAGAAAGTGTTTTTGAAACAACACCAATTCACCCCCCCCCCCCCCTCTTGGTGAAATAAAGAAGCCAACCTATTTTCCAACAGTTTCAACTACTGAAGCATCACTCAGTTTTTTACAAATTGAATACAACACTTAAGTCCCAATTCTGAATTCAAGGTTGAATTAATGGAATAGGTAGTTTTTGCATAGAATCACATCTAAGTTGAATCTGGATGATTGTGCATTTCCATTTGTCTTTGCTGGACTTTGGTGTGATCTATTTGTGTAGATTACTCTAGGAAAGTTGCAAGAAAAGCAACCTTGCAGATTGCAGTAAAGATTGATGAGTTGAACCCGTAAAAATAAGCAACAACAACCCTTCCTTTGTGAGTCCTTGCATATGGAACAACAGTTTGCTGGAAAACAGGTTAATGGCTAGGAAATTAAGGGAATTTGGATTTATGAGAATTGGATAACTAGTGCGGTAGATAGCAAATTTAGAGCAACTTATCTTTTCTCCACATCCATTATGCAAAGCCGAAAGAAAAGGAAGGATTCTTTTGAATAAATTTTTCCTAATTGATATATGTTTCAACAAGGTGCACCTACTGAGTTATGAATTGTGGCTATTAGGGAGTCTGTTGCGTAATCCATAGTCACATTTCTTATCATCTCTCTCATCGATTCCTTTTCTCTTTTTGCAGTCTTAAACGTGTGGAGTGCTTGCTTAAAAAAAAAAGACATATTGCCTCGGTTCCCTGAACTGAGGCATAAAATCATGTGGAAAACAAATTAAAAAATGAAAAATCTATTGCATTGGTTCCCTTTGAACTGAGGCAAAATCCTTCACTTTTTTTGCCTTGGTTACAACCGAGACATAAAGTTGTGGACTTTTTGCCTCGCCTGTATATGTCTCGGTTCAAGAACCGCTGCCTATGGGTGAAAATAATCGGTATCGTTTCCCTTGATTGTACTAATGAATCATTCATAAATAAAATGTATCGAACACAAGAGAGTTTCAAAGGGTTCACATTTTACTTTAACACCTAAGAGATTTAGCTCCTCATAATAAATGGGAAAAAGAGTTTAATACAAGGAAGGAATCCATTTCTTAATCCTCTAATAATATTCTTTAAAGTACAATGGAAGTATGTGAGCAAACTCTCTAAAGTTTGTCTCTAAATATGTCTAGAAAAGTCTGACAAAAAGCTCTCTTGAAAGATATAGGAAATTTTGTTTTAATAGACATTCGAGAGCATGGTTTTAGTGGTGGTGTCATGGCTCCAACTGTGAGGTTCCTTCCGAAGGTGAGTTTCCTTTGTGACTTAGGCTTTGTGCTTTTATGCTGGAGTCCCCCAAAGATAACTTCTAGGAGAAGGATTCTTCATGGCTTTAACCACAAATTCCATGTTACTCTCTCGCTCAAGTCAGTTTGCAATATTTTTCTTAGAATTTCTCTATTTTCTTCATATTTAATCTTTGACTCTCTAAGTTCTTCAAAACCTATAAAACAAGTAAAATTGGGGTGATTACCACAAATATTTAATAGAATCAAAATAAGACAAGTGCTAAATTAACATAAAAACTAACTCATATTAGGAAATTATCACACGAGCATGATCATCTTTTTATGTTAGTAGCACACAAACATTGGGCCAATATAATAACTCCCTAGGCATATTTGTCACATGACTACAAAGTCTCTACAAAGAAACAAGTACGATACATGGATAAAGGTGACGCTCTTATCCATAAAAATAGTGCAATTTAACAATGATGTATCATGTGTGTTAGCATAAAGTTGAAGAATAGAAGTTTTGATGATGTCTCAAAGTCAAGTTTCGATTGCTCTTGTTGCAAGAAGATCTTCATGAAGACTTGTTTTGTGTTAAAGCTTTTGTAATTTAGTATATTTATGTATAGGATGTGGTTTATCTTTGATTCTATGTATTGTTTGCCTTATGTTGTGTTAAAATTCGTTTTGAATCAGAAAACCTCATTTTATATTCAAGATAATTGATTATCAACTTATAGTAATCGATTATCAATAATCAATTATGACTTGCAATAATTGATTATCACGAGCAGTTATGATAATTTTTAAGCAAGTTTTTTACCGTTGTGCATTTATTAAATGAAAATCAGTTACCATAAATGGATAATCCATTATCACACATTAATTAGCTTATAATGGATTTTTGGAGGTATCCTTGAGTGAGATCTCTATAAATTAAGTTGGGACTCTCATTCTAAAATACAACATACAATAAAAGTGTAATTCGAAATTCTTATTTGTAGTGTGCGGTGATAAGTGTTTTAGGGTTTATGTAACTCTTGTGCTGTGGGATTGAGTGTTGTTGTTGTTGTTGAGTTGAAAGCCTATCATCCTTTGTGAAGATTCAAGGAGATGGTCATCCTTCTTGAAGCATTCAGAGGAGGTGTTCATCCCTTGGGGTTTTAGGAGCAGTGACTTTCATCTCTTGGGGTAACAAGAGAGGTGTCCTAACCTTCAACTTGTTTATTTTCTTTGTGATTGTAACAGTTTGTTGGTTTGTTCTAGTGAAATGTTAATTCTCGGTTGAGATTAACAATTGGATGTAGGATCTGTGTGATCCGATCCAGTATAAAAACTACCTGTGAAATTTTTTCTCTTCCTTATTTTTTAAGTTTATTTAAAGTATTTTAAGGAATTTTTATATTTACGAGAAAATTATTAAAAGAACAATTTACGATAAGAAACTAATTCACCCCTCTCTTGGTTTGTTGAACACGTTAACCATTCCGCTGCACCGCTCTGACAATTGGTATCAGAGTTTGCTTTGATATTAATTCAAAATAAGGGGGCAACATCAAACATTTGTTGAGAGTGCCTCTACCAAAAGACCTCCATTATTTACTGGAGAGAACTATGAATTTTGGAAAGTGATAATGCAAATTTCATGGAATCTATTGATAGTGAGATTTGGGAAACTGTCACAAATGGTCCTTATGTTCCTACTATGTTTATTAACAATTTGCAGGAATCTAAACCACGAGAACAATGTAATGCAGGTGATAGAAAAAGATCCCAACAAGACGTAAGGGCTCGTAACATAATATCATATGCTTTAATTGTTGATGAACTTTACAGGATCTCAACCTGTAAGACTTCTCAAGAGATGTGGGAGATGTTGAGAGTCACCCATGAAGGAATTTATGATATTAGGAGAGCCAGAAGAAATAATCTAATCCAAGAGTATAAGATGTTTCGCATGAAGCAGGGAGAAACTATTGTAGATATTCATAAGCGATTGACACATATAGTGAATCATCTCATTGGGTTGGGTAAGTCCTTTGATAATGATGAATTAAATATAAAAATTCTTAAATCTTTGGACAAGACTTGGCAACCAAAGGTGACTGCCATTAGTGAGTCACAAAATCTCAACACCATATGAACGTCTACATTGTTTTGTAAGTTGAGAGAACATGAATTGGATCTCGGGAGATTGAATGAGGATGAATTGAAAGGAAAGAAAAAGACTCTGGTGTTCAAATCTCAGATTGATAAAAGCAAACATCTTAATGAAGAAGAAGACTCTGAAGAAGATGAAGAAGATATAGATCTTTTCATTAAGAAATTTAACAAGTTCATGAAGTCTAATGGCTAAAGAAGATTTGAAAATGGGAAGAAGGAAAACAAAGAATCATCATCAAACTATCATTGTTATGGTTGCAAAGAAAAAGGACACATGTAGGCATATTGTCCAAACCCAAATAAGAGTGAAGAAAGAGGCCAAAAGAAGTTCTTTAAGAAAAAGAAGGCGTATATTGCTTGGGAAGAAGATAATGAATCTACAACAAGCTTAAGCGACTCTGATGAGAAAGTCAACATATGTTTGACGGCTAATGATGACATATATGAAAATCAAGTAAATATCTTTTGTGATTCTGAAAATTTAGATTATAGTGAGAGTTAATTGCTTGGCACATATAAGGAATTATTATTTAAATCAGAGGAATTAGATAATGCTGATAAGAAATTAAAAAGGAATTTAAAGAATTAAAATCAAATTATGAAAATATTCTTGAAGAAAATAAAGATTTGAAAAATAAAATATTATATTATGAGAAAGATAAATATACTAAAAGTGAAGAATGTATTTTATGTTCAAATAAAAAGAAACCTCTTGATAAAACAACCAACACTGAAAATAGTAATAATTTCAAATTCATAAAGGTTGTTAAACATGTTCCTAAAAATAATTATAATTACAACAATTATAATTATGGTAATAAAATTAAAAATTTTCCTAAATATAATTATAATTATCATGATTATAATTATAAAAATAAAATCAAGTATGTTCCAAAATATAATCAAAATTATTATGATTATAATTATAGAAATAGAAATAAAAATAAATATAGAAGAACTCGTAGAGTTTGGAGAGAGGAAAGAACTACTTATAGGAACCTAAATATTTTTACTTGTTTCTATTGCATGAAAAATGATCATACATCAAATAAATGTAGAACTAAACATTATAGTGTTCAAAATGGAATATATGCATGGATTCCTATTATAAAATAACTTGTCTCTAACTTCAAAGGACTCAAATAAGTTTTTTTTTTTTTTTGGGGACCAAAATATTACTTTTCTATTTTGCATGTTATTTCAAAATTAAGGAAGAAGTTTTTTGGGTATGCACCAAACTTGGTAAACTATGGTTTCTCAAATTAAGGAGGACTTTTTAAAATGAAAAGAAAAATTTGATAATTATTTCTCTTTCTTCCTTAAGGTATCAAATTTAAGGGTAGTTTGATTTTGTTAAGTTACTTAAATATTTCTTTACACTCTTTTTATTGATTTGTTATGATTTCTAAATTTATTGTATTTTTCATGTTTTGAATTATACCCCTTGTTTTCCTTTAATAAAAATTATGATAACTATTATTTATTTGTTTTGCCTTTTTTTTATGGCTTATATTAAGGAGGAGAAATTTTTTTAATCATACATACCTCTTTTTAATAATGATAAAAATGGGGAGAAATATGTTTAAAGACTTAATTCTATTTATCTCTTGTCTATTAATCTCTTTTCTTTAAGTGATGTATGAGTTACAGATTAGTACAGGTTACAAAAGGCTTTACATCAATGTAAATAAAGAGTTTTTTATCATCATAAAAAAGGGGGAGATTGTTAGCATAAAGATGAAGAGTATAAGTTTTTATGATGTCTCAAAGTCAAGTCTCAATTGCTCTTATTGTAAGATCTTCATGAAGACTTGTTTTACGTTAAAAATTTTGTAATTTAGTATATTTATGTATAGGACGTGGCATATCTTTGATTCTAGGTATTGTTTGCCTTAGGTTGTGTTAAAATTCATTTTGAATAATAAAACAACATTTTATACTCAAGATAATCGATTATCAACTTATAATAGTCGATTATCAACAATCAATTATGACTTGCCATAATTTATTATCACGAGAAATTATGAGAATTAAGTAAGTTATTTTTACCGTTATGCATTCATAAAATGCATAATTGATTACCATAAATGGATAATCGATTATCACACATTAATTAGCTAACAACGGATTTTTGGAGGTATCCTTGAGTCTCTATAATTTAAATTGGGACTCTCATTCTAAAATACAACATAAGAAATAAGTGTATTTCGAAATTCTTATCTGCAGTGTGCGATGATAAGTGTTGTAGGGTTTGTGTAACCCTTATGTTGTGGCTTTAAGAACTTATTTTTAAGGGAAGTGAGTTTCATCTCTTGGGTAACAAGAGAGGTGTTCTAACCTTTAACTTGTTTATTTTCGTTGTGATTTTAACAATTTGCTGGTTTGTGCTAGTGAAGCATTAATTCTCGGTTGATATTAACAACTGGATGTAGGATCTATGTGATCCAAACTAGTATAAAAATTAGCTGTTCAATTTTCTCTCTTCCTTACTCTTTAAATTTGCGATATTTACAATAAGGAATTTTTATATTTATGAGAAAATTATTAAAAGAACGATTTGGGATAAGAAAAAAATTCACCCTCTCTTGGTTTGTTGAACACGTTAACCATTTTGTTGCACCGCTCTGACAATGTGGACCTTTACGAAATCTACCTAGTTCATGTTCTTCTTCAACAACATCCTCGTGTTGTTCAACAACATCACTCCTTAATAACATTCTCCTACTACTAATGAAGATTAGGATGAAGTAATAATGTAACTTCTTCAAGATGACCCCTTTTATGACTAGATGTCGTAGATCTCCTTCTGTCTTTACCTAGTAAAAAACTCTCAATCGGATATATAGATACAACTCGTATTCTTGTTATTTCTATAATAAACAAATTCATAAAAAAATTAAAACCAATACACATAACAATTAACTAATTTAAATATAATAAATAAAGAAAACAATAACACAAAAAATAAATAAAATAAAATAAAACAAAACCATAACTAATTAAAAATAAATTAAAAAATTTTAAAAATTACAATGAAATATATATATGTGTGTGTGTGTGTGTGTGTGTGTGTGTGTGTGTGTGTGTGTGTGTGTGTGTGTGTGTGTGTGTGTGTGTGTGTGTGTGTGTAGGTTTGCTAATTTATGTAAGGTCTTTTTTTAGTTGGTACATTTTAACAAAGTGTACTAAGTTTTAGGTTATAAAAAAATCCTCATTAAAAAAACATATTTTAAATCAAAGGGTATTTTAATAATTTTAAAATCTAATTTAAAATAAAAAATAAAAGATAATTATTTATCATCCATGACTTTGGGAATATTTTTAATTATAATATTTTTAGGAATGTATAATTTTCATAAATGAATGTGATTGAATAAAAAAAGTAAGACTTTTGATTATAATTTTTTACATATAGCATTCATGTAGTAGGTGATATAATGTAAAACCTTGTTAAAATGTGGGATTTTAGAAGTGATTAATACATATTATTTTAGAAGTGTACTTTGAGAAAACCTCAGTAGGAGGTTTGGCTTACAAGTTGTTACAAGCACATGCTTTTAATATCATAACACCAAATACAGTATACACTGTTTAGCCTTTTCATTTGTTTTCATTTAGATAGTAACGAGAAAAAAACATGCATCCAGTAATAAGCATATAGAAAAACTTTTTCATTTATATTTAACTAGGGTTACAAAGGGAAAATGTAACATCCTAATTTTTAGGATGTCTCGATTATGAGAAAAAATTTTAAATTTTTAAAATCATAGTACCATCGCCGAAATTAACTTATATAATACCGAAATTAATAAAATAAAATGAAACAAAGCAAACCTAATTACATTGTTTCTAAAATTTACAGCACAAAAACTTTAAATACCCAAGTCATCTTCCCATTCTCACGTCTCTATCATGTATCTAGAGCATCTGTAACATCCTCTGCTCCCGTATAACCAAATGTCATATGATCATCGCAAAACACACACAACCACAACACAATCAAATATGGATAAGCTACCATAACACGACCAATGACAATAAAATTTGTACATAGGAAACAACCACAACTTAATAACAAATCAATAATCTACAACATTATCCTACTAACACAATCATTTTTACACCTTTACCATCATTATTGTCCTCATTAACCCTATCACGATTATACCATCAACGTTATCCTATCAACAACATCTTCAACACATCGTCACTACAAATTCCCAACATCATCAAGAAGGACCTTGGTCTGTCTCCTGTACCCAACCATACCACCTGTAGCTTCCCCATACAGGTTCATAAGCATATCACTTGTAGCTTCCCTATATAGGCACATAAACATACCACCTTTAGCTTCCCCTATACAAGCTCATAAACATACTTCGTGTAGCTTCCCCATACAGGCTTATAAACACACTACCTGTAGCTTCCCCATACAGGCTCATAAACATATTATCTGTAGCTTCCCCATACAGGTTCATAAACATACTACGTGTAGCTTCCCCATACAGGCTCATAAACACACATACTACCTGTAGCTTCCCCATACAGTTCGTTATAACACGATAGATAGTCCAAAACTCAGGATTTACAGGTACATGATAGACTTGTCCCTCTCTTCAAGTGTATACAACTTGAAAGACCTCAACTTCACCCTCAAGACATTAAAATTCGTAACTTAATATATGTGTGTTCACCTATTGGTTTCAGGTCTCACAATTACAACAAGTCAACCAAACACAATCAATAGTTAAACTAAATACTATCCACACTCCTCTTCTTATCATTCACATATTAACATATAAAGTCTCGTCATTAGTCCAATATAAACATGTGTAAATTCTACCCAAATAATAATTCATAAAATTTCATCCATATTTTACTGTCAATCCCACCTATGTTCTATTCTAATAATATATTAGAATTATAATTAAATCTAACATCAAAACTAAATAATAATTCAATTATTTTATTATATACTTATGTGAACTTCTTTATTTATCTATCTCCTTTTCTTTTCTTTTTCTCTTCAATCTAAATCATTCTTCTTTTTAATTTTACTATTCTTATATTATCATCATTTAACCGTACTTATTTATGAATATAAATATTATTTTTAAATTTCATTTATCTTATTTTTAATAATATTTTTGTCTATGCAGTATAGTTTAATTAGAAACCAAACTTTGGGCCTCCAAGCTCAACTAAGTTCCATGTGAACCAACCAATTATGGGCCTATAAGCCTAACTAAGTTCAATCTGAACCAACCAGGATCCACCGTGACATCCCTAGCTAGACCATCATGATTCCTCTCCACAGCCAAGCAAGGAAGCCAGAGCCAGTGCCATCAAGTCTAAAACGAGTCCAAACCGGTGTTCGCCATTGCAGGCCACTTTTAAGATGGAAACTACTACAATCTGTTCAGATTGTTGACAACACAAACTCTATATCAAACTAGATTTTGATGATGACAACACAATGCTTAATAACAGTACACATGTTGCTGCATTACATGTTCTTGTTCTGAAGTGTTTGTCATATTTGTTGAACACGTTTTGTTGAATTGCAATGTATGTTCCTATGATTAATTGTGTGTTATATTCGTGGAACATGCTTGTATTGAAATGTGCGCGGAATATACTTGTATTGAAATGAGAAATAAAATGTTTTTTATTACTGCACATTTCTGGAAAGAAAAATATCACAAGCACCTTTATGAACTTATATTTGTTGTGACAAAGTTTTAGTTCAGTCGAATACACTCTTAATGGATTCGACTATGCTAAAATCTTTGTACAGATTTTGAGAACCTGTGTTATGTGAGATTTTGAGTTGAAAAGAATTTCAAAGTGTTTTTTCATGTGTCAGTCGACATTGTGGATTACATATTCTACTGTATTACCGATTTGTTTAGAATTCTGTTAAGCCTACACGCTCCAACGGCTATAATTTTCAAAAGTTAGTTAAGATTGTGTGACCTGGTCAATTGTCATAAATGTGTGTTGATTTTGTTGACTGAGGAGCCTATGTGTTGACTGTCTGTTATAACTGTTTTAATATAGTAGACTGTATTAGTAGGCTATTCGACTGAGATGCAATCTGATATAAGAGAAAACTATAAATAGACAGAAAACGAATTGTTCTGTGACTTTTGTGATCTGACATTTTCATTTTCCTGTTTCAGATTGAATTCTTTGTTTTAGAAGCTCCAAGAATTCTCCAAGAAGACGGTGGTGATCTTTCTTGAGAGAGATTCAAAGGGAGAAGTCCATTGCGCATACTGCTTGATCATTATTTGCACAAAGAAGGTGCTTTCTGTTTGATCTTGAAGGCTTGGCATCCTATGAAGACTGCTACATTTGATTGAAGGCTTAGCAACCTGTGAAGTCTGCTGTGATAGGCTTGGCATCCTGTGGAGAGTGCTAGTTACACGTTTAGGATTGTTCAACGTGGGTGCAGATTGCAGAAGAGGGGATTCTTGCTGCAATTCTGGTTTTTGTGTGTGCAACTATATTTTGGTTTTGGGTTAGAGAGGAGATTTATATTTTTGTGTGGTGCTTCTATAAGTTACTTGTTGTAAAAACCGCAACCATTATAGTGCATTTGCTTCCTAGGTTGGAAGGACACTGGATGTAGGCATTGTTGGTCGAACCAGTATAAAAACCAGTGTTTAATTTTCTCTATCCCTACACTCTTTATTTCCAGTCGACTTTATCTATTTAGCAGCCAATTGCATTTTTCCGCTGCATTGGATTTTCATTACCTTCATTTCAAGGAAAGATTAAAAAGCTTTGCATTTTCATATCAAGATTGCAAAAAGATTTTGTTTTTTAACAAACACCAATTCACCCCCCCCCCCTCTTGGTGTAAAACAAATCTTACCTGTTTCCTAACATAATCAATACCAAACTCAAATTGAAAACGAAACCAAATCAAGAAACAAGATTTCCCAAACTAGAATTCCAATTTCACAATTTCAGAAACCCTAACCCCGAAAATTTTCATTTCATAACCATCAAGAATCACAGTCGTGAATAACATAGGAAAAAGGAAACCCTAAATCGTAACTCGAAACCCTAAATCGTAACTCGAAACCCTAAATCGTAACTCGAAACCCTAATCTTAAATCAAAACCCTTGCCGCATTGTCGTCGGAAAATCAATTTTGCCGCTGCAACACTCACCTCGCCACGAGAAGGGAGGATACGCCCTAACAACCTGAATTTGTATCCCCTCCCTGAAAAATTCCACATAGAACCAAGAAAAAGATAAAGAAGAGGGTAACACCTACTCTCTCTGCCACACGAACTTGCACCAGGTCGAAAGGAATGAAAACCTCCTAGCCACGGTTCATTGCGTGATGGCGAACCTCGCCTGAAATGCGCCTTCGCAACACCATCACCACGCTGTCACCACGCCCTGGATAATCCTCTAGGTTGGTTTGTCCATTATTATATTCAACACCCATGATGAAGAGAAAAGGAAGAAGCTTGAAGCTTCTAATTAATGGATCAAAACAAAAAAAAAAAGGAAGAGAACCTATTGTCTACGAGAGAAGCACTCAAAGATTTGGGGGGAAATAAAACCTGAGTTGCATGAATAGTCAATCTATCTTGAAACTAATTTAGGGTTCAAAATTTGATTGGAATTTAAGAATTAAAAGTAATTAAAGAGAAAAGTACTAATCCTAATCCTAATACGTATAATTAAAAGGAATATTAAACCTAATTAATTATCATTAAATGAAATATTAATATGAAGTAATATAATAGCATGAAACCTTGTTCCAAATCAATTATAAATAAAACCAATCAATTATAAATAGAAGCAAACCAATTATAATTAAAAACAATGTTTGTTCCTAATTTATTCATCAATTAAACAATTCTTTTTTTTCTGATTTCCTTTAAAAGAAGAGTAACAGATACTCTCACAATTTATTTTTGGTTTAATTGATTCGGAGGTCTCTATTTGTGTAGTTTTGCATCAAGCAGGTCCCTGTATTTTGAAGTAGCTCAATTTGGACCTTAATTATGAAAAATTGAAGCAATAAAGTTTGTGTCGTTAAATTCTGTGAACGACGTCAAAATTGTTGTCTGGTAACTAGGTGAGGTGGCCTTTGAAAACACATGGCTTAATAGTTGGACTTAAATTGACGATAATGCGTTACCACGTGTCATATTCCCTTCTAATTAAGGTTTCAGATTGGGGGACTCCTGCTCTATCACCTAGTCTCTCTTCGCGAAAGGGTTTCACCTCTTCTCCACTGCGACGCTGCGAACAACCTGATGGTGTTTCAGGCGAATTGAATTCCTCCTGGTTCTTGGTTTGATTCTTGCAGGTTTCTGGATTTCGATTTGGAGGTGCGAGAGGAAAATGCAAGAGAAGACGAACTGATGAAATTGATTCGGTGTTCCTCTTTGCAGGTGCGACGAAGAAATGAATGGGTTTCATGGATGAAGGTGTTATTGTTCAATGCTGGTGCGAGCAGCTGGTGGTTCGCTAATGGCAGAGTGGTGCGATGAAGGTGGGTGTTGCAATGGCTTCGAGTTCTTGCGCGAGAAGTAATACGATTTTGGGTTTTTGGTTTGGCTTTGCAGGTCCGAAAGTGATGTCGACACTGACACATTCTTGCTTCGTGGTGAAAGAGAAGAGTTGTGATTATGTTCCTTTGATTTCCAGGTGGAGAAGATCAAGATGGTGGTGGCGACACATGTGTTAGCGGTTGCGACTACACTGTGGAGATGGTTGGCTACCGGCGAGAATGGCACGCGAGGAAGATGATAGTATCCGTGGAAGAAAGTCGCGAGAAGCATGGTGGCCTGAGGTTGTTCATGGTGCTAGTGCTTGTGGTGACTGGTTCTGCAGTGGCGTTGATGGTCGCGAATGGTGATGACGGCGAGATCATGGTGGTGGCAACTAGGTTGTCTTCTTTGCACGGCTGCTTTCGCTCCAATGAGGATGATGATGATGGAGGCGCGACGGAAAGCATGCTGGCAACTATGCATGGTGCGACAGCTAGGGTTGATGGTAAGGAGACTAAGGTGCCAAGTGTTTTCAAATGCCACCTCATCTAGTCACCAGGCAACAATTTTGATGTCGTTCATAGAATTTAATGGCACAGACTTTATTGCTTCAATTTTGCATAATTAGGGACCAAATTGAGTTATTTCAAAATATAGGGACCTACTTGACGCAAAACTGCACAAATAAGGACCTCCGAATCAATTAAACCTTTATTTTCCATAAATTCTTCTATTCCCATAATATTTTAAGGCCCCACCCTTTTTGAAGCAATGACCAAATACTTATACTATGTATATAAAACCAAGATTTAGTGTAATGTGTGCACAGAAAATGAAATTCCAAGAGAAACAGAACATGACAAATCAATAATTATTGGTTCAAGAACACAATTTTCATGGTTACAAAGGCTACCAAAAATTTAAGAATCAATTTTCAAGGCATTCATAATTAATTTAACAATTACAAATGTTACTAATTAAAATAGAATTAACTTTTCGTAGCTTAGCCAATTATAGAACTTTAACTATAAAGATCAATTAACAATAGACCTTCACACTTTTGTTATATCTTCTAAAAGAAAATCTTTCTCTTCTTTAAAGAAAGTTTTTGTCTTACGATGTTCTCTGTTTTCTTTCTCTCAATTCTTAACGTGAACTACCTAGTCACGGTTACAAACAAAGGTTTCATATAAACCTCTTTCCCTAGGATTTCAACTCTCTTCCATTCAATCCTAAACAAACATCTTTACCAACAACCCAACACATCACATTAAAAATATAACACATCACAAATTTAAAAATCAGACGGTGACATGTGTTACACTTATATCAACAAAATAAATAAATAATATAGAATTTTATGTTTTACTCAAGACTTGCACACCAACTGAGCTACACAACAACTTGTGAACTCATGCAGATTTTAATAAAACATACTCAAGATTTATTTATAAACTCTAAATTTTCTCGGGTCTTATAGAAAAGACTAAATTACACAAAATAAAAGCTAGTTCACTGTGATTATAAAATAAACTTAAAAGATAAAATACATATTTTATTTATGCATTATTTATTAGGAGATGATTGAGAAGGTAACAATGATTCTTTCTTTCTTTTGATTGGACAATTTTGTGAGTCATGACCGATTCCACCACAGTTAGGATAATGACAACGACGAGACTTCTTTGCAGCTTCAACTCCTCCTTTTGGCCTTGATCCTCTTGGTCGACCTTTCGTTTTAGAAGTGATAGGATTTTCAACATGACACTCATCAACATTTAGAACGCCGTGTTCTAGATCAATTGGACTTTCTTGAACTTCAGGCATACTTTTTAAATAGCGAATGACTTTCTTTAATTCTGTAGTAGCTACTTCAACTTCATCTTTGGTCTTTAAAGATTCAACTTCTAAACATTGCACAAGTGACCGAAACTCAACAGAGGAGTTATCATTAGAGTTGATTATGTGTCTTGATCGTGGGATCAATGAGCTTTCTTTCCTCCATCAAGAAGGAATATATTCTTCTGGAATGCTAAAATAATCATTCTTTAACAACACTCAAATAAAATGTCTACACAGTATCCCAAGAAATTCGAATTATTTACAAGAACAATGAATTGAATTTTTTTTCCTTTATCCAAGTTACAGAACGACCTCCATCAAGTTTGGTATGATGTCGCACCAAGTAAGAGTCATTGTCAATCATAATTGCTAAATATTTTGTAGATAACTCAATCTCATTTTAAAGCAACTCAAAGGCATATGGTGTGAGTATGGATGCAGCATGTTCTTTGATTGGAAAACTCGTTTTCATTAGAGGATTATGATATTTTTGACGCATTCTCGCCTCTTCTCAAGCTTGATTTCTAATGTTCCCAGCAACTTCAGCCTTAATAATAAATAACATAGAAAAAACAAGATAATGACAATTAAAAGTAATTAAAAATAAAATATAAAAAATAATTGAAATAAAAACTAAAATAATAATTCTAAAAAAATTGAAAAGCCTAAACCCTAGAGCACAATAAATAAAAGCCATCAAAATTAAATTAAAATAAAATTAAAAACAAATAAAGTAACAAAATATATATATGAAATTACATAAAAAACACTAGGAGTGAATATTGTCTTTAAAATATTTTTGCAAATCGACGTCAAATATTTTTTTTTTAAGATAATATGCAAAAGTTTTACGATGATTAGACGCTAGGTTTAAATATTATAAGTGAATGAAAAATATTCTAGTTCAAGACACAGTAAATTACATAATTTTATACTAGTTCACACAACCTGAGCTACGTCTCATTCTCCCTTAAGAACTCTTAAGGAATTTCACTAATCTTTTCCATGATTACACAAGTTTTGCCTCTCAAGGATTTCATAAAGTATTCTCACCACTTTTGGCTACAACGAGTATTAGCGTCACTCCTAGTTTCCTAATCAACCTAACTATATCAAGTTTAGTCTCTCCAGGATCTAACCCTAGACAATTGTCTAAACGTTCAACTCAACTTTAGCTGAACAACCAAGTATTTGAGTTCTTTCCATAATTTACAACAACTCCAAAAATGGATTTTCTATAAGGTACAAATGAGTGACTCTCAATGAGAGGACATGTCTTCAAATACAATACAATTTATAACACTTGAAAGTGTTTCTCCTTTACAAAGATTTTTCTATCAAAAGATATTGAGCGTTAGACAATATTAGAACACTTTGAGCTTTTCTCTCTTTTCTTATTGCTTTTCTTCTTATGTATTTATGCGCTTTCTCATCAACAACATTTTTTCTTCAAGCTTTCTTCTCTATATAACTTCTCTTATAAGATAATTGTTAGACTAAGAAGTTGACTTTTTAAGAGTATATAGTTTTTCGATGTGAAGTCTGACTTTAGTCTACTTTATAAGGACCAGAGCTTTTTCTCATAGCATTAAACAAAATTTGAACTTGTACGATTTGACAGAGAAGTTGGCTTCAAGGAAACATTCCAAATATGTTCTTCTTCTCTCACAACGTCTTGTCTTAGTTATTGTGATTCTGATAATATCTTTCTACTTTATTGATCTGTGCGGTTATTAAGAGACAAAGTACGCTAGTATCGAAGTACTTTTTCGTATACGCATTAAATACTGAGAATCGTTAATAAGCATTAAGCAGTGTAGCATGCTCAATACATATTGTTATTTAATTAGTGCATCATTTGGTAAGACAAATGTGTGTTCATCAGATGATAAAAATATAAGTTGCTTTCTCCAGTCTAAAGTGTTTTGGCGACCTCTTATCAGATGATATGTTCTGTTGAATGCATTGCTTGATATAAAATTGTACTAACATATTTCTTTTAGTCTTACTGTTATATAGGAGATATACTTCTACTTTCAACCTTATGAGTTAAAAATAGAACCCATGTCCACATAGAGAAGTCATCTACTACTACCGGTTCATAGCGTTTACCATTCATAGATATTGTTCTTGTGGATCCAAATAGATCTATACGCAACAACTCAAGAGGTCTTTCTGTTGAAACAATGTTTTTGCTTTTAAATGACTCTTTGACTTGTTTACCTCTTATGTAGGAATCACAAAAGGTTTTATCATTGAATAATACTTTGGGCAATCCTTTTACGAGGTCATTGCGTTGCAGTTTAGAGATAATATTATACTTGCATGTCCATATTTGTTATGCCTTTAAATTGCATTGTCTTTAATTGACATTAGGCATGAGACACTTTCAGCATGTAATTCATCTAGATCTATTTTGTACAAGTTACCTTGTCTATTTGTAGTAAATACTAGTAGACCCTGATTATTCAATACTTTGCATTGACCTTTTTCAAAAATAACATTATACCCGTTGTCACACAATTGACTTATACTCAGCATATTATGTTTTAGGTCATCTACTAAAAGAATATTATCAATAAAAGGGGAAATGTTTATGCCTATCTTCCTAATGCCTATTATTTTACCCTATTGATTTCCACCGAATGTGATAGTTCCTCCCTTCTTGCTCCTGAGGTCTAGGAACATAGACCTTTGACCCGTCATGTGTCACGAGCATCCATTGTCAAAGTGCCATGACTAGGGTTTCTTTGCTTCTTCAAACAAATCTGCAAGAAAGATGATTTTTGGTTTTAGGTACCCTATTTCTTTGGGTCTTGCTTTGTTAGTTTTGATTCATTTTCCTTCTTCCAAAGGCTAAAGAATTGTTGTAGTTGTCCTTCTTAGGTTTAGAACAATGATCAATTTTAATTCTGAATGTACTATAAGAGTAATTGTCATTAAACCCTAAACCTTGTTTGTTAGACAAGTGTCTACATCCTCTGACTAAAAGCCCTAGACATGTTCATTTCCTTCAAACATTTTGTTTAATACTTTATGAAGAATATCATCTTTATGTTTAAGGAACTTGATATGTATCGGGTCTCCAACTATATTTTCTTCAAACTTTTCATTTTTCAAAATGATTTTTTCATTTTCTCTTTTCAAAACATTTAGCTGCCCTTCCAGGTTGCTACTTTCTTTTCACAAATTCTTAACATCAACATCAGATGATGTTGGTTTCTTTTCAAATCTTTTGTTGATAGGGGAACCTAGTCTCTACACATATTGGTTTTTGATGATGAATAGGTTTAAATGACTAGAAATGGTTTTAATCATTGTTGAACAACAAAATGGCATAACAAGTGTTTAAATCATTAACAGGTTAGTGCTAGATGTTTTAATCCATTCATGATTAGTAAAATAAGCCTAAATAGATTGAAAATCTAGTTTATGGTAATTATAGTCTATTACAAGTGGTATAATTAAGCCAGAAAACTTAGAAAGCTAAACAATGGAAAATCATTATGTTATAATAGATTAAAATAGAGAGAAAGACATAATTTGTTATATAAGTAACATAATATGTTAAGAAAGGCAAATGGATGACTAACTAAGCTAAGTGGCAATATGATCAATTATATAAGTTCCATAATCTATTAAAATATAAACAAAGATCTAATCCATTACACAAACAACCTAATCTGTTAGGTTAGTTGAAAGAGACAGTTATAGGCATAAATGTTGAAAATAATCGATTATACATGTGCTATAATCTCTTAAAACATAAAGAAAAACATAATAGATTATGCTAATAATGTAATCGATTAATCTGCGTTAGGAATTGGTTTTTCTATATAAACCAGACTCTAGACATGTTTCATTAATGATTTTAATTGGCATATAGTGACTTTATTTCTGAGTTTTGAGTACAGGGTCTCTCAAGAATTGTTCTTGGAGGAATTCAAGCTCTATTGGGTTATCAAGCATCAAGATTTCATTTAAGATCATTTGGACTTCACATATTCTAATTCATCTGCACTTTTGGAATGTTATTCAATTAAGTTCTTTACCAATCCGTGTAATTGGATACCTGTGCAAGGAGAGCCAGGGTTGAGAGCGAGTGTTTGCTCTTGTAAGTTGTAAGAGATTGAGTGAGTCATCTCTTTGTTGATTAAGAGTGAGAGATTCCTCTCTTGTATTTTATATTTCTAATTTAAGTGGTGTGAGGAGTTCCATTGAGAGTTCCATTTTGTTCTTGTAAACTCAAATCTTTATTAGTGGAATTCCCTTCAACTAAGGTTGTTGAAGGAAGACTGGATGTAGACTTGAGAAGTTGAACCAATATAAATCGTGGTGTTCTTTGATCTTTCTTTTATATTTCTTTTTTTAATTGATTCATTTAATCTTTGGGTATTGATTTCAAGTTTTAAGAACTCTTTAAAGATTTGAAAAAGATTTTCGAAAAAGGTTTAAATCCAGTTCACCTCCCTCTTGGATTGAGATATAAGGGCTCTTATTTCTAATATCTTCATTTTCTTTTGACATTTTTCTATTTTTTTCTCGTAAGTTTAAAAGCTTCTGGCAATTTGGAGGAGTTTGATATCAATACATGATAGGCTTCAGCGAAAAATGTAAATGAGTAAAGTCTACCTCATCGTCATCATCAGAGCGGTCTAACGATGATTCGTTATCATCCTCCATAAGACATAGGTTTCCTTCCTCTTCTTCATCAGAATTGGAGAAGTTTGAATCATCTTAGGTGCTTATCAGCGCTTTCCTCCTTCCTTATTTAGAGAAACTAAGTTTTTTCTTTGTTTTCTCAAGATCAGGACAGTCAGATTTGAAATGTCCTGGTTTCTTTCTTTGCGTAACCCTTGTGCTTGTGGCTTTAAGAATTTGGTGTAGGCATAAAGTGAGAACTTTCACGGGAGTTATGATTGAGTGTTGTTGTTTTTGTTGAGTTAAAGCCTGTCATCCTTTAGGAAGATTCAAAGGAGGTGTTCATCCTTTGTGAAGCATTCAGAGGAGGTGTTCATCCCTTGTGGGTTTTAGGACAAATGAGTTTCATCTCTTGTGGTAACAAGCGAGGTGTTCTAAACTTAAACTGTGCTATTTTCTTTTTTATTGTAACAGTTTGTTGGTTTGTGATAGTGAAGCGTTAATTCTCGTTTGAGATTAACAACTGGACGTAGGATTTGTGAGATCTGAACTGGTATAAAAATCAACTATGCAATTTTTTCTCTTCCTTACTCTTTTGTTTTTTTAAATTGTTATTAAGGAATTTATATTTATAAGAAAATTATTAAAGGTATTATTTGCATAAGAAACCAATTTACCCTTCTTGGTTTGTTGTACACGCCAACCATTCCGTTACATCGCTTTGACAGCTTTCATGCAAGTGTTCTTGTTAGTGTGTGTGACCTTAGGCATTACTTCCACCCCTATTATGTTCTTACACTTTTTTCGCACTCGCCTGTTGTGTGTCCCAGGTTCTGATGATACCAACAGTGTTTCTTACCGTTGGCATTCCTCGGCATCGGCTTCTTCAGGGGTGGGAGGAAGTTTGCACTGAGCGCCTCCTCTAAGATTTTCACCATTGGTGTGTTCAAAGGCTTATTCTGATGGAAATTCGACCCCCGAGGAAGGTCATTCGGTTGGGAGTTGTTCCCTTAGTCCCCATTGCCTACGGTCTTCTTACCCTCATTCTTCTCTCCTTCTACCATTGCAGTCTCCTCCTGCTCATTTTTATGAAATGTGTGCATGTCATCAATGTGCATGAACTTCGTCACTCAATCATGTATCTCATTCATCGTTTTAGGTAGCCTCATGCACAAATTGTTTGACGGTCCCACTTTCAGGGTCGTTGAAAGGTTGTTCAATATGAACTCCCGGTTCACATCTTTAACCTGTCGAGTGATTTTATTATATCGGTCCATGAAGGCCCTTAAAGATTCATCTTTCCCTTGCTTGGTGCTAACCAACACGAGTTGTGTCAAACTTTTAATCCTACTGGTCGTTTACTGCTGATAGAACAGGGTGTGAATGGTGGAGAAGTTATCCACTGAGTTGGGTGTAGGTTGTTGAACCACGCCAATACCTCTCCCTTCAGTGATAAGGAGAAGGTCTCGCACTACACGAGGTCTCTCGACGTGTAGAAAGCCATGGTGTTGACAAATGTCCGCAAATGCTTGTTGGGGTCAATTGACCCATCATACTTCTTGAACGTGGGAGGCATCCACTGTTCTGACATGGGTGCCTCCATGATACCTGCTATAAAGGAGAACAGATCGTCTGTCTGCACCATTTGCATGGTGAGAACTCCCTTACTTGCTCATATGCTTCCCTCTTCGACCATTTTAGTTGGTCCTTGCATATGCCTTTTCACATTGGATGGACCTGCACCACTCAACGTAGAATGTTAGGCGCGACCCTCAACGTTGCAAACTCTGCCTCGTGCCTTCGTTGCATCTCCTACATCTAGCGTTGCATCTCCCTGATGAGTTCCATAGGGTCCTATTGCTTGCCCATATTCCTTATGGTCTTCATTGGATTGTCTTCTTCCTCTAGCCCCATAGTGGGGGCCAAAATGTTTTGGTTTATGGGATCATGGTTATAAGTTTTCCAAGCTCTATGTGTCCAAGTTCTTTTCTATCTCCTTTCACCCTTCACTCCATTCAGTCAAGTTAAGAAATTACTTGTAAAAGGTATTCTTACATCAAAGTCAATGTTCGTTCAACTATTATAACAATTGTTGCACAATAAATGTAAATCATCCACCTCTTTACCTCATACATATATTTATAATTTTCAAATTGAACTTTGAATTAACAGTAGCCGAATCATGATTCAATACTGTCAATCACAAGAATATGACCGTACGGTTGTATATACAATATTATATACAATACAATTGTTATATATATAAGAAAAAAAAATATTAAGCCATAAAGATGATTATAATTGTCAGAAAGAGAACAAATTTGTTACAATATGGTAACCAATGAAAGCCACTTTCCATGGAATTAGATTATTACATAGAAATTAAGTTTAATTATATTAAAGGCGTCATCGTTCAAAAGGATTTATGGTTTATAATCTTCTTGATACTCAAACAACGATACAGCATATGTTTGGATAATAACAAATAAAATATAGATTTGAAGTAATAAAAGGTTAAACAAAAATATTTTTCTAATAATAATATATATTGTAGTATTTACTAATTTAATTAAAATTCACCATATTATAAATATGATATTTTACAAGTAAAGAGTAATAACTCCTCTAGCGTCTATATAACTTATAAAAATCATTTTTATTAACAATTTTATTGTGTCCAACATGCTTTTATTTTAAACAAGAAATACTTAGAGTTTTTCAAAGGCAACAATATGTACTGGTATAAAATAAAAGTGAAAAATAAATATACTTGTTTATAATCAACTTCAGTTCTAGTTAAATTTTTCAAGTGTTTCTTCAATAAGAACTAGACATAACTCAACAATTGGAATCTAATACAAAAAGAAATCTTTCTTGCTCTTCTATTATACTTATATACTATCTATTCTATTAAACTTTTACCCTCAAAGTTTGAAAAAAAAAAAAAAAAGACTAATTTATAAAGTAAAACATCATACATATGCTTGGAACATTTGAGGTGTAAAGAGTGCTTCACTCGTATATGTTTGGACGAGTGAAATGTAAATAGGGTCTCACATGTATAAGATTGGAACGAGTAAAATACTAAATAAATGAATTGACGTTTATTTAGTTAATTCAAAGCTATATACATGTTTCCTTCATTCAAAAGCTAAAATAATAAAACACCATGTATATGACAAATCTCACTGGAATATGAATATGCTTGGAACGAGTGACACTTAATAAATTAATTTACACTTATTTGATTAATTCAAACTTGTCTAGAAATAATCTTTTATTTATTTAATTCAAGAGGAAAAAGAATAATAATTCACATACATACGTTATGGATTCATAAATATAGAGAAATAGAGAAGTAATAATTGTGCAAATAAAAACTGCATAAGGTCTAAAAAATATAATAGAGATCTAAAATATATCTTGATTTATACCATAATAGGTATCAACTACCTAGGTTCAGACTTATTTAAGTTTTTCATGAAAGTTCTCTTTATAATTAGTTATATGGGTTTGGTTTGGTCCCATAAATTTTCTTCTTTTTTATTATCTCTTTTAATCATGTCTAACATAAATTTATATATGTCAAAAAGTCTTTTAAACATATACACAACAACAGTCCATTAGACTGTCCACTATTGGATATTTGATTTCCAAAGCATCTACACAAATTTGAAACTCTGTAGGATTAAATCCCAAGCTGATAAAGTCAGAACCTAAATCCTCGGAAAAGAGAAAATATCAAGCTTTTAATGAAGTGGTTATCATTTCACAAAGTGATTCTCCAATTGTTAAGGCTGTTGAATGTAAAAATTGGGCAAACAGAGAAAGCTGGCCATAAAAAACCATCAGATATTCTTCTACTTTCGTTTGGATTTAATATCTTAGAAACACTTCCTTATCATTGGAGCTTAAACCACATATGATCTCTTTATCTAAACACTTCCATATAAAGAACCATTTTGAAAATGAACACTTATCAACTCTTCAACGAACTATAACTATAACCAACCATGTTTCTAGCTCCTTCTCAACAAGATCCAAGGTAGATACCAGCAATTCCAACTAATTGTGGGAGTAATCAACAAGATCAACTTGGGAAAAAGGCTTAACCACCTTGTACAAGTTACACTAAAAGCTATCAAGACAAAAACAAAACAAAAAAATATCAATGCTTAACCATCTATTGCAGAAGCTCACATCTAACCACCATGGATGGAAGCTTCCATGAAAGACACCTTGTGAAGCAATCCTTTACAGCAGAAATGTCCAACACGAAGCTCTTAACACAGTTTTAAACCACCAATTGACAAAAATAATATAGATCACGCTTAGCAAAGATGACGAATAACCAAAATGAGGCCTTTCACTAATTCTGAAAATGAGTGTCATGGGTACATGTTTACTGCATCCTTTAATGTTACCGACGGTAATACAATACTAAAGATTCTTGTAAGCCACCACTATTTAAAAAATACTATTCGCAACGAGTTCCCCCATTAAAACCAATTGGAATAGCTTGGCCTTTGGTCCTTAGCAATGATGGCAATCTTTTTAGATGACAGAAAGAGAAGTAGCACTAATGAGGCATGCACCAAGCGTAGATAAGAATTAGTCAAACCAAAAACTAGCAAAATGCATGCTTGTAATATCATTCACAATTATAAAGACAATTCATCAAATAAGCACTTGAACCGAGACCAAAATAATGTTCATTAGACCTTCTTCAAATGATATATGCATCATAAGTCAACAAAATGGAAGAGAAAATTACACCAATGATAACTGTACATGAAATAACTATTTTGTCAATCAAGCAATCCAAGGATATCATGAGCCCTAACAATACTACCAAGTCAAGAAATCATGAGCACAAATAGTGCTAGCTTCATTGAAGCACTGATAAAAGCAAAACGACATCTTAGGCAGAGGATTTTGGCATCAGATTTCCAAGACTGAGAATTTTATAAGACATGGAGGTGGTGATGTGGCAGATGAGATTGAAACTGCTATCCATATCCATATCTCAGCAATTGTAGGATTGTAACCTGAAAAAAGCAAGGATACCACGTGTTCTTGCCAAAAACAGGGAAAACAACAAGAACAAGAAGATGACTGACAATAAATTTTGACCACCCTTGTGCATCACAGCCAAACTTGCATTTGGTCAAATATGACTAACCTAAACTTGAAAGCCCAAAAAAGGGAACATTCAAAGGCTCAAAGTGAACTCAAACAAAATCTTCAAGAAACAAAGCACTAAGCTCCAAGAAACCACCACACATCCAGATCTCAATGAAAAATAAATAAATAAATAAAAAATCATTGCTGAAATCAGACCAAAAAACCATTAAGAATCTGAGCTAGAACGGCAGACAACTCCATAATCTTGAGTTTTGGAGAAGTGGGGAGGGGAGAGCAGTTGGAGTGAAGTGAGAAAGAGAGGACGAAACTGAGCTCATGCGATGCAGCATGATGAAATTTTCATTTCCAGTAGAGGTCAACACTCTGATTCTAGGTTGGGAAATAGAGCCCAAATGAAGAAAATGCAGAAACCAGAGAGAAAATATTTGTTAAATGAAAAGAGAAAGAGAGAGAGAGAGAGAGAGAGAGAGAGAGAGAGAGAGAAACAATACAATTAGGCATAAATGGGCATCAGATAGAACAGAGAACAAAGACCAGATACAACTGGAACAGAGCAGAACCTTGACCCACAAAAGGCTACTTCGTCTCCAAATCACACCCAAACACAGGGTGACACCAATTCAAAGACAATAAAGTCACAATTCATAAAACGAAGACTGGAACCTACAAATCTAGACATAGAGGACAAATTCAGAACAAGATAGAATGATGCAAAACATGAACTGAAGAAATGTATTTATTATTTCATTAATTTGTGTTTGAGGATCATTTCAAAAGAAATCGGAAAGCATGTTATACATTCCCTACCCCAAAAAACAGAACAAAATACTTCCCCAGCCGTGTCTCTTTACGTTTTCCCATTTGACGACAAAATGCAATCAAATATCGCCAAAGATTTTTCCCATCTGACCGCAAAAATGCAATCAAATATCGCCAAAGATCTCTCCACAGAAGATTAAAATCCAAAAAACCAACAGTAAAACTTATCATAGAAGGGACAGCTAAGTAAAAAAATAATACCACAAATATTTAGAAACAAGAAATAAACAAAACTAGAAAGCTTCAGGTAGGAATATCAGCTTGATTTATCCGATGCATTTGCATTATTAGACAGGGAACAAATTAAAGTCATTTTGAGTTCATGTTAGTCCGTTGTAATTGGTTAAACTTCCCAACAGCAAACTGACAAATTATATAAACCCAGTCACCTGTTCGGTTTCCAAGTGTAACACACCATACATCATATGCTTCAGCATTCACTCCTAAGAAGAATCTGGAGCAAGTACCTCAAATGAACTCCATAAGCAAGACAGAACTTGAGAGCTCGAGACAGCAGATAATCAAAAGATATCTGAAGTCAGGAATATGCCTTGGAAAACCCTCTTGTATAGGGTTTGTTAAAAGCAACATACCCATCATGTTTACTCCTCGGTGGCGCTTTCCTGACCGTAAAAGGATGCAAATGTGAAGCTTTACTGACCACCAGAACTGCGAAGTTGCAACCTCTTCCTCTCAAACTCAAGCTACAAACGAGAAAAATAAAATGTCAATATCAACCAAGTTTTTCATCAAAATGTTTTATTTTAAAAGGCTATTAGGGTAAATTATTACCAAGAAACAAACTGCATTATTTTCCTTAAAAGCTAATTACAAATCACTGAAAGATGAATCAATGAAATTTAAATTGAAAACCGTGTTGCCTGTATTTGTCCTAAATTTCTTGCAAAATTTTCTAAACAGAATACAAACACAGCTTCAACAGAGTGACCACGAGTACAAATGAAAATTGTTAGAATATGTATAAAATATAGGTGGTTGTTAGTGTTAAGAAGTGAACTTTAAACTTAATTCAACTTTAAAAAACCAGTTTATAAGATAAAGTTTGTACCCACATATATATTCTAAATTATCTTATCTTTAGTCGACGTAAGACTTTTAACCGTTAAAATAAGTATTTAATGTAGATATTCATTATATAATTAACAGCTCATAGGTACAATTGATAACCACCTATACCTAGGGATGGCAAAAAAATTCGTGCCGACAGATATCTGCAGATGATAGATAGTTAATACCCGTGAATATTTACTATTCAAACTCGCGAATAGCGGGCATTTTAATACCCGCTTATAAATAGGTCGGGTGCGGATATTATACTATCCGTATCCACGGATATTCGCTACCCACAAAAAATAAAAATAAAAATTTATTTATTTTTTATTAAGTTAAATTTAATTAAAATTAACATTAATTTATATTTTACAATGTTCAATTTAATTAAAATTGTACTATATAAAATATACCGATCAGAATTAATTGTCATTTATGGACAATTAACACGTATTAATAGGTGAGATTGTCTTACTCTTTACAAAATATATATGTTATTAATTATTGATTATTGGATTTGATTGCCTAAAAGTATATTGCATTAATGGTTTAATCAATGGGCTTGTCTCACAGGCTCTATAAATATACAATTCATGTCTAGGTACAATCTTCCTCTTCTATTCTAATAAAATTAGACCTTTTTATATCTTAAGCGTTGGAGTGTCTTTTGCACATTAACAACCCATCTGAGTGGATGGCATTCTTAGGAAGGATTTAAGATCAAAAGAGAAAAAAGTAAAAAAGGACGACTGACCATCGGACCAATTCAACCGAAACAAAAATTAAATTTTAATTTATATTTAATTTAATTTATATTATATTTTATATATTTTTTTTTTGTAGTTCTATTTAAATTTTATTTTAATAATTTATAGAAATATATTTTTTTAAATATTTGCGGGTATCCGCAGATATTCGCGGGTTTTAAAATATCTGCGTTTTTTTTTTAAGCAGATATCCGTGCGGGTAGTGGGTCGGATAGCGGCTGAATTTTTTTTTTGTCGGGTCGGGTTACAGGTAGACACTATCCGTGCCCGACCCGAGCCGTTGCCATCCCTACCTATACCTATTGTAACAACTATCTATATTTAATACATATTCTAACAGTTTCCTATCTTCATGAACTTGCTTGGCCCCAAAATATTGCTCAACCTTGATCAGCGATCTATCTCCCTTCCATCAGATTAAGGAATCAATCTTGAAGCCGTTTTTTGGACAAATGCTCAATATTGGACCTCCTAATGCTCAAAGACCCCAATCATCCCAAAAGACAAGATGGATTCCCTCTCAGTCCCCCTTCCTATTTATACACAGTTACTTGTCTACTAACATAAACCCACCTCAATAGGCCTACTCAGTTGGAGGCTAATTTACATAATCCCTTTTATTTGTTGGACTAACATAACTAACTATTAGTGGGGGCTACCTACCATGGTTATTATTTCAAATCTGAATTCATGATTTGGTCAGAATATGTATTAAATATATAGATAATTGTTAGAATAGATATTTAATGTAGGTGCTTAGCAGTTGTATCTATGATCTGTTAGCATTAATTACCAACATATTTCTTATATAATTTTCTTCTATAAATAACAAAGATCAACTGAGATAATCAATCTGTTAAGCTTTTCTTCTCATAATTTTAGTCTTAAGTTGGTACTATAGTAGGTTAATCTCGCTATTATGCTAGTTTTGCAGTTGTCCACTGCCATCCAATATTATATTCTCTGCTGCCACTGTCAGCCTCTGTTGACTGCTGTTAGTCAACTGATGTCGGCCACTATCCGCTGCCAGTGTCAGTCACCTTTGTCAACCACCATCCACTCACAACCTCTGCAAAAGACCTGTTTGTCACCAGAACAATTCCACGTCTTGTCCACAAGGCTCATTGGACCTCCTTGCCCTTGTTTCTCCAGTTTCACGTGTGATTGAGAGGCTTCTCTCTCCTCATACTCTTCCACCACCTCTACTTTCCATCTTTTATGGTTGGCATTGACTGTGGAGTGTAGATTGTTGTTGTAATTCTAATTGTTAAAGAATTCTTCCACAAATATCGCTTCCTTTTCACAAAGTGGATACAAACATCCTCAATGTTCTTTCTGTAAAAGAATTGGCCACGTTCCATATATGTTTCTCCTTCCATGGTTTTCCTAGCAAGACAACAAACGTCTTCCATTATAATAAAGTTTGGCCACATTTTTCTTATGAAAAATATCAAGAATATCTCAGTTTGAAGTCAGGCAGCCAACCAAAACCATTCACTAGTTTGTCAAAAGCTTGCATCTCTAATACCTTGGAATATGAAAGTCCATGTGTAATTGATTCAGATGCTTTGGATCACAATTCTAGTAATCCTTATTTTTTTCCATTTCTCATCCTAAAATTCCTCGTATTATTACTTTAACCAGTGGATCCAAAGTTACTTCTCAAGAGGTTGGTCATATCTCCCTTTCTCCATCTTTGAACTCAAATCATGTTTCTTTTGTCCCTAATTGTCCTTTTAACATAATTTCCTTCAAGTCAATTACTTTGATGCAAATTCCTTTTTTATTCAAGAGCACAGCACAGGTCAATTGATTGGTAAAGGAAATTAATCTAGGGGACTCTACTATCTAGGCACAAGATCGTTAATGTCTTTAGCATCCCATCTCCTATGCTATTACATGATCGTTTGGCTCACCCACTGATAGGTTTCTGATAAAGAAACCTGATCAAGAACACTCTTTCTCCCTCACAAAACAGTAACACAGCAAGAATTGAATCAAAACTGAGTATTATTAACAAAAGAATGGTCTATACACTCAAGATACAAGGGCCTAACCCCCTCCACAGGTCAAAGGCCTGTCAACACTAAAATCTCCAAAAGTCCCTTCTAACTATCCAATCAATCTATTTATACAATTTCTCTGCCTTCTATTCTAATCCCATTTCATATTTCTCCTAGAGTTTTTGGTTGTGGGTACATGATGTTTCTACAGGTTTGGATAAACTTTCAGCCCAAGTTATCAAATGTGTAATTTTAGAATACTCTTGCCTTCAAATAGCGTATCGATGTTTTTCAGCTAACACTAAAAGAAACTTCATGTATGCAAGTGTCACATTTTTTGAAGAAACTCCTTTCTTCTCTGCCTCCATACAAACTGTTAACTTTGTTCAACAAGTCTTGACTTTACCTTTAGTTGAGCCCTTTGTGTATCCTACTCCTAACATTGTTCCAATGTCTCCAAATAATTCAAATTCTTCTCATCAGCCCAATTCACCTCGATCATCTCCTCCTCTTATCACTTCCCAACAACTACCCATATTTAATACATATTGTAATAGAAACTGTTGCGGGTTCCAGGCATTGGAAGAAGGGGCTGTCATGTTGGGTGGGGAACAACCAGAATGCAATTCGGAAGGCCATCTTCAAGAAATTTCATCTAGAAGTTAGATTTGACAACAATATTCAAAAAATGAGGAGCAAGAAAATAAATGTGATGATCAAGGGGAAAACCAAGAACCAGTAGAATGGGGGGCTGAATCTGACAACAAAGGCCAACAAGTAAACATAAAAGAGGGCCTAGCAGGAGCATTCCAAGATGGAGAAATCCAAAAAAAATAGCAAGCAGGTGGGAAACCACGGGAAGAGAAAGAAAACAAAACAGGCTTTAACATTATGAACCAAGAGAACCTGAAGACAGAAATAAAGATGAACATTTGAAGGTGGAAAGCAAGAACCACTTTCTAGAAGAGGCCAAATTCAGCAAAGAACTGTGATAGGCCTCATCAGCTATCACGTGCATTAGTTCAATATGTGTTATAATTATAGAAATAAGGAAATACTAAGAAATATTGTCATAAATATAGAAATAACGAGTTAATCCTATATAATCATGAATATCTATATTATAGATGTATTATTAGGAACATATCTATTTATTCTTATATCATATATTTGTTATTAGAGATACCAAATCTATTCTATTTATTATATTCATGCACTTTTCTTAACATAAATAAAGTACCATGTTGTCTTAGAAACAAGTTGTTTCAATTCAATGTTCCTCTTTTCGCTAGAGTTTAACATGGTACTAGACCTCTCTCAGTAACCATGTTGGCCTGGTAGATCCAGTGCCTTCCAAGGACCTTTTATTTATTTTCTTGAACTCGTCTCCCAAGTTTGCTTTCATTGTTCCAGCACCCTCTCCTAAGTTTTTTTTTTCCTCCAACTTTTCAAGAAAGAAATGTCTTCCAACACCACATCAACCTTCAGAATAGATTCTTCCACCTTTTCTAAACATATTGTTGGTATTGAGAAGATGAATGGGTCTAACTATTCCACTTCCATCGCAAAGTCACCTTTGCTCCTACATAATTGGCTGATCCATCTCCAGCAACATTTGAAGATTTTATCCATTGGTATGTGATACGCCAATCCACAAGTAACATTGCTTTGGTATCAAAGGCTAGCTACCAACATCTATCAATCACATTCTCTTGGTCCCTGAGTTATTGACTCTAGTGCAATTGACCACATATCTTGTAATTGATCTCTTTTACATTCCTTTACTAAAGTTGTCGATTTGTCGTTTACAATTGTTGCTAATGGTTCACCAACACAAGCTTGCAACATCTGTACTATTCAATCCCTCTCATCCCTTCCTGTTGACTTTATTCTTTATATCCCTAATTGCCCTTTTAATTTATCATTTGTCACATGATTGACCTAATCCCATGTTATTATCCTCACCTTCACTAAAAATAATGTTACCTTGCAGGATCAAATATTAGGTTAGATGATTGGTGCCAAATGAGAGCGACATGACCTTTACAATCTCTATCCATCAACATCCATATGTGCAACTATGATCTCTACAACGATGATTCACACTCAATAATTAGGACAACTTGGGTTAACAAAATTGCAAAAGATGGTGTTAAATTGAAAACATTTGTCTACTTTGAATTATGAATCATGTCAATTAGGAAAATATGTATGTCAGTCTTTCCCTAATAGTCTTAATAAATGAACTTTGTCTCCTTTTTTTTTTAGTTCACTGATATGTTGGGTCATTCTTGTATTGTTACCCCTTTTGGTTTTAAAAATGTTGTTACTTTGATTGATCATTATTTGATATGTACATGAATTTGGTTAATGAAGAATTGACCAAAAGTGTTTTCTATTTGTCAAAATGTTTTTGAATGAAATCAGAACACAATTTGGTATATCCATACGTGTTTTTGCCAATAACAATTCTCATGAATATTTGTCAGACCAATTTTACAAGCTCATGACATCCAAAGGTCTCCTTCACCAAACTTTGTGTCCTCATACTCCTCAACAAGATGGAGTAGTTGAACGCAAAAAACAAACATCTTCTTGAAACTACTTAGCCCTTCTTCAAAGTCATCTTTTATTCTTAATAACAGGTAAGAGTAACCCACTCTGCCATTTTTCCTCATTTCCCTCTATATAGTTTTCCTCCATGTGTTCTTGGCACCACATGTTTTGTACGTAACCTCACACTTGGTCAAGATAAACTTTCTCCTCGTTCATTCAAATGAGTCTTTGTGGGATATCATCACTCTAAAAAACAGTATCAATGTTTCTCTCTCGATCCTTAGATATTTTGTCTGCTAACATCTCTTTCTATGTTCGTTCCATATTATACAATAGTTCATTCTAATGACAACTTAACTTGGGATAACTTTGCCATAACTTAGAATACTTCACCTGTATCCATGGTTATCAAACTTGCGTCTTAACTCATTAACTTAGACAAGTTTACATGTTTACTTATGGCTTTCACGTTAACTCGATTTTGGAGTAAAATTGTAGAATAAGTAGACTCGGTCAAACTCGTGAGTGTGCTTCTGATTTGGTGAGTTCGACAAGAAGTACAGCGGTTATGTTAATGGCTCTGCTCCCAAATAGGCCCATTGAGGTGGGTTTATGCTAGTAAACCAGTAGCAGCATAACAAAAAATATGAAGAGGGATATTGTCATGTCATTTTTTAGGATAAGGGCATTTCGGATTTAAAGAGGTGCAGTACTCCAAAGTTTTTCAGTTTTACTCTATATATCTGACCGGTTTCTATCAAACCACCTACAAAACTATCCAAATCCCTCCACAATTGGTCATTTCAAATTAATGCTTGTAATACTAATAAAAATACTTTTTTTAGAAAAACCAAATGTAATGAACGAAAAAAGAAAACAAAGATCTCTTGATTAAGTTTTCATTTTGCACTTGCTAATGTTGTTTCAATAAAATGAATCATAAATCCATGCAGCAGCAGGAGTATAATATATTTGACATGTTGCTAATACATACATTTAGACACACCATAACAAATAGAAAACGAAACATATTTACCACTTTCTTCACTCGTTCATTTGCAGCAGGAGTACCTCCAACAACAGAATCAGGATGATAAGGACTGCTGACACGTACGTCATTCATCACAACTATGACTGTCTTGTCCCAGCGGACTGGAAGCCTGAGCACATACTAGCGTAATCAGTTAAAAAGAAAATTAAGCCCCTCAGAAGAACATACAAAAGCTAGAAAGATTGAAATCCTAAGACAAAGAGGCACTCTTAAGGCATGCAGGAGCGGAGTATTTAGTGCTCTCAGCAGCAAGCACCAAAAAGTGATCCACAATAACTACAGAGTTCAACTTGAGCTATCAAGTGATCCCCGTTTCTTTTAATTTGATAACAACTAAAAACTTTTATTCCAAAATGCATAAAAATTAGACAAATACTACTTCTCTAAAGAATGGCTGTCATCTAAGTATCGATAAAAACTGCAATTAAATGTGCATCGTCACAAAATAATTAGCTAAACTATCAATACAAACTGGAAGGAGGACTCAAATCATATCAAGAATATACAATACATGATAATTATATAGTTGGGTTTGAGAACAGCCTTCATAGTCAGAAAACATACCAAAAGTCCAAGTACTCAATTAATATCCACGATTATAGTTAATGACTGCAGTTTCACATCACAATTAAAATCCTAAGAACAAGAGAGGAAAGAAATCTTCTAGAAAACAAAGGTATATCAATTTTCTAACATATCCATTCCAATGTAAGCATACACAAAAAATTGGAGTATGATAGCCATGTGCAACTTGACGACCCTTGCAGGAGAGGCAAGATCTAATTCTGTGATTAACAACTGAGTGAAGTACAATTTGCTGGCTCTAACAGTCAATTTTTGCATTTTTGGCTTCAAAAATTGCTGCTTCAATGATAATAGCCATGTACAACGTGATGGCCATGGGAGGACAAGATGTCATGACCCACATTGCAAGAATAGTGTGATTCAACTTGAAATCACAATTCTTACAATTCTAGACCAATTCATTCAATTCACTTTGCATTAACAGGTATAAGAACAATTCCTTCAATGATTTGTATCAGCTTCATGAATCGTATCACACAATACTAACTACCATTCATTTGAGTACTTATGAAAATTAACTTTTAAAGAGAAAAGTATATAATTTGGATGAATCCTACTAGACCATTAGCTATTAATCTCAAACAGCAAAGCAAGACAATTGACCCCAAAAATGCTATAGCACAGATAGTCGTGCATAGAAGCTAACTTTGAAACTGCTATATCTGGATAATATAAAATGGGATTGTAGTGATGTTAAATATTAACAATAACAAAAGTATTATCCCACAAGATAAGTTCTGTATGGTTCACACAATGCACTTGAGCTCAATTAGAGGGAAAACTCTTAGATATCACAATCTCTCTTAACAATTTCCATCAATGACCTCACTGATCCCTCTATCACTTCCTTTCCATTGGACCAGAATCCATAAAATCTACTCTACTCATCACATCCTCCACTGACCCGTGTCTCCAAACCACCTTGAAAATTTGTCATCTTGTCTCAAAAAAGACATTTTTTTATTTGTCCTGTCCGGGGATGGCACACATCCATCTAACATTTTCATTTTTGCTACACACTATTTTTCTTGTTTTCGATGGCAGAGCCAATAATCCGTTATGTCATATAGCAGATAGTGTAATGGGCTTATGGCAAAAGTTACATAACAGTCTAAATATATGATATATATCAACTAGAATTGTATTAACTCAGAAGTTCAATTAGCTGAAGACTTGAAAGAAATGACAAGAGAATGCAGGACGAATGCTACAACAATGATAGGAACTGCAATATCAGACACAGTTGCAATCCTGAATGTGAGAAATTCCAAAGCACAATAGTACCACTAGAGTGGCTATTTAACAACACTGTTTGTTGTCCCTCTAAAACCTAGCATTTAATACCATATAATATAGGCATATGTATAGCAGTATAATAAAACTTCCCTGGGAGCTTGGTACGTAATTGGCAATCTCAAATAACCTCCAATGCCTTTCTCCATTTTAACAATCGTACTTATATCCTATATGTAATGTCTTCATTAATCTCCTCATCATTTGTAATACTGGTAGGTATTTAAGTTTAGAAACTTGTAGTATGACACCTTCCATTTTTTACTTGCAATTGCAAAATAAATAATGTATATAGTACACATATAGATAGTCAAAAACAAAAAAGAAACCCAGACTAAAGAAACTTATGATAAATAATTAGGTCAGTTTATGCACAAATCACCATCAATCTAGAAGCAACAAGAGCATGGCAATGAAGTAAAAATATGAAAGACTATGGTTGAATTAGAGTAAGGAAAAAAGCGTGACAAATCTTAGTTAAATGTGAACTGGGAAGGAAGAATAAAGAAATGGGCACAAAGTGGGAAATGATAGTCCTGTAGAGTATGAGGAATAGAAGTCAAAATAGAGTTAACTTTTTGTAAAATGGTCCAAATAGATTAAAATCTCATTACGCTTTTGAATAAAAAAATGCATTAGAAATGAGGGGAGGGGAGGGGACATAATTAACTCAAAATATGCTAAAAACCAATATTTTAGGGGTAAGAATGGGTTATTGAATCCTATACCATGGCAGTGCTCCTATAGCAGGGAAAAAGTCACTGTTAAAAACCACTCTGCTATTTTGAATCCCATAGCAACCAGCCTTCTCTACTCTTTACGCCACTGTAACACAATATGACGTCCAATATCTCTCTCTATAGTACCACTATAACACCGCAAAGGACAACTACTCAAATACACATGGATATGCTAAATTTGCAGAACCCCAGGGTCATTCCACACCACTAAACACATTCAGCACGCCATCAACAACTGTGTGCGAACCATGGGTATGCTTGTGTAAGTTTGCCTATTTTTGTTTCTGTACTCAATTAAATCTATCCATCCTTATTTGACAGGGGCAAGAGGGGCAAGATGCGAGCTTATAACTTCTTTTATCACACACATTTCCACAACAATCTACAAATGGTGTATTCTATGAATGTCATGCTCTAAAGTCTATTGGCTTCAAAACATAATCAAAGATAAAATATACACGCCAGGAAACAAACTAGACAATCACTAAAATCCCGATCCACACCACAGTGGTCAGTTCACTCACACAGCACTTACGTTTTGGACAAAGCATCGAAGATGCTCTGCGCCTCGCTGGTAACCCCAACCCCAATCCTCTCAGCATCAGCCTCTGCTTGTCTACATCCAAAATCATTTGAAGCCACACATGATTTTCATAAAAGAACACATTTAAAGAAAACTAGAAAAAAGAAAAAATTCTGGGGAATTGCAAGAAAATACCTGATAGCAACTTCTTCCCTAGCTTGGAGAGCGGTGAGGTCAAGAAAGCAGTTGGTAGGATCAAGTGGGTCTTCGGCCTGGCCAAGAAAGGTGAACTCTTTGATGTAATTGGCCTTGAGCAACCTAATGTTCCGACGAGGGCCATGTTTGGAAGGTTCCTGGAGTACAAGGATGTTGGAGGGTCGATCGAAGGTCACAACCTGGCCTTCGAATTCGTCGCCCAACGTTGTCCTGATCGAGAGCAAACACCCTACCGCCAGGTCCTCAGGGTTGTTGTTGCTGTTGCCACCCTCCATTGTTGTGCTTTCTGTTCCTTCCTACCCTTTCCTCCTAGTTTACCCTTCCTTCCACCAAACAAGACTGACTCTTTCTTGCACACAATATTCAGTTGGAAACCTTGTTTAGGGCTTGGTATACCCTCCCTTATTTGGGCTACTCCTCATAAGAACTCCAAATAGGTGTCCTCATTGGGCTTTGTCTGATTTTTAATTTCATTTTACTTTTTTTTTTAGTTACATTGTTCTGTATTTACACAAATTTATCTATTTGATTATAGTTAAACTTAAAACATTTTCTCATTTTAATTCTTTGGTGATTTCTGTTTAAAATGGGGGGTTATTGTTTTGATAGTAGTTCACATATGTCATTTTTTAATAATAAAACATTTCGAATATAATTGTCTAAATATATGTTTGCTAAAAGATAGACATTTTCCTCTCTTTTTTCTTAAAGGTTTTTTTTTTTTAAACGGCTTGTATTCATTACCATGTTAGTTATATCTATATTTCTGTATTTTCACTTACTTAAAAATCATTGTCATGAGATGATATATCTTATATTTTTTTTCTCTTTTCTTTTACTTCTATATCAAATTTTTACAATAAAAACTTTCATTTAATAAGTCTTAGTTAAGATAGCTTTATGTAATGTTTTGATGATGAAATTTAAAAGAGTAATTCATTTATTTGAAAATTTTAAAATTATTTATCTTAAAATGATTTATTTGGATAAAATAATCAGAAAGAAATTTGAATTTAAGGAATTTCAAATGAATAAAATAGAAGAATTTCAAATACTAATCAAAAAGAAATTTGAAAATCACTCATTTTCACTTCACTGTCACTTTACTCATAAAGGTTGAGTCGAGTTGGCTTAAGTCAATGATTGAGTCAATTTGGTTTGGATCGATGGTTGAATCAAGTTGGTTTGGGCTAATAATTGAGTTGAATCTGTTTGGGTTGATGGTCGAGCTGAGTCACCCCATGTCGACGGTCAAAGCCAAGCTAGCTTGGGTCGAAGGTCAAGTTGAGTCCACCCAAACCAAAGGACAAGCTGAGTTGGTCCTAACCAAAGGTTGTGCCGAGCCAGTCTCGGTTGTAGGTCGATTCGAGGCAACCTGAGCCGATGGTCGAGCCGAGTCAACCAAGGGCGATGGTCAAGCTGAGTCGACGTAGGGTGATGGTCGATTTGAGTCGACCATGGCCGAAGGTCAAGCCGAATTAGTGTAGGCCAAGTCAAGTCAAGTTCACTCAAGTTGAAGGTCGAACCAAATCCACCCATGTTGAATTCAAGTTGAGTCAGTTCAAGACCAAAGATCGAGCAGAGTTCGCTCAAGGCCGAAGATCGAGCAAAACCAGCTTAAGGTCAAAGATCGAGTGGAGTTAGCCTGAGTCGAAGGTCGAGTTGAGTCAGTCCTAGCTAAAGGTTTTGTCGAGTTAGTGTATGCCAAAGGTCATGCAAATAGGCCCCGTTTAAAGGTCTACATGAGTATGTTCAAGTCGATGGTCAAGTTAAATGGTTCAAGCCAAAGGTCTAGTCGAGATAGAATAGGTATAAGGTCGAGTTGAGCCAACCTTGACAAATGGATGAGTTGAGTTGACACGTGCCTGATGAAGGTTGAAAAACAGTTATTTTCATATGTCAATTTGGACCAAATTACACCCTTTACTACTCGGAATGAGCTTAGAATCAAGCAAAACTCAATAAATGAGTCTGGAGAGAGTCAAAAGTTGTTTTTAGCGATTTTATGCTTGTTTTGCATTGTTTTGTAGCTAATTTGAGAAAAGTAGAGAATGGAGTTGAAGATACAAGTCGTTGTCTCAAGAAAAGAGCAAAAAAATGAAGATTTGAAGAGTCGACGCACCACCCGGCGGCACACTTAAACCGTCGGGCGGTCCAGGACGAGGAGAAGGCATGGCTATTGATGCTGGGCGGACCTGAGGGAAACCGCCCGACGGTGGCGATTGCCGCCGGGCGCCACACTTAAACCGCTCGGCGGTGGCTCGTTGGACTTGGGCCCGTTTCTGATGCGCTCCTCACCTATATATACCCCTATTGCGAATTCAGAATCATTCTTTTGAGCGGGGAGAACGGCCAGACCTAATTTTGCTCTCTGGAGAGGATCTCTTGGATGCTTAGGCTCCTTTTCATCTTTTCTAGGGTTTGCTTTTCCATTCTTCTTCCATTCTTCATCTAGTTTCACCATGTCTATGGTGAACTAAACCCTATTGTTGTTGGGGGAAACAATGTAATCTTTTGATACTCTCTCTTATTGAATCTCTTGATTATTTATATGGTCTCCATATGTGTTGATTGATTATTGTTGGGTTATCATCTGTGCTTAAGGCCTTTATCGTTTAACTCATTCGGTATATTGATGTTTGTCTTTATTGATATGGGGACGTACAGTAATGACATGAACTGGTGAGTAATCTCTTGATTTTGCAATACCACCTAGGGATAGGGGTAGGACGATCAATTGCGCTAACTTTTGTTTATAATGCGGTATTAATTACTAGGGGAGGCTAGGGATAGCAAGGCAGTAGTTAATATTAGGCCCTTTTCACCGAGGGATCGAGTTAAGGGGAGGCTAAGAAAGTCGCATAACAATTGAATCAATCAAACTAATATTCAAGGGTAGTGTGTAAGAGAGAGTGGAATAGATGAAATTGTAACCCCCAACAACATCCATTCATCCATTGTTTTCGTTTGTCAATTGAATCAACTTTATATTTGCATGTTAATATTTTTGTTCTTAAATCCAATTTATTAATTTTTATTTTTCAAATCTTACTATTTTAATTCACACGAACGAGGAAGCCATACGAGTCTCTTAGGAAAACGATACTTGGTCTTACCATTTATATTACTTGTACGATTTGGTATACTTGCCAATTTGTCAAGAAGTTTTTGGCGCCGTTGCCGGAGACTCGAGGTTTATTTTTTTAGTAGTGTGAATTGAATTGACTTTGACTTGATTGTAATTATTTTTGTTTTATTTTTCATTTATTGCGTTTTGTTTTATTTTCTATAAAAGTGCTTTTAGGGTGTGTTTCTTGTGTATGCAGGAAACAATACATACTAGAAGCAGGAAAAACCAACAACCTCTGCTAGAAGGTCTACCATACGAGAGGAGAAAGAGACGTCCTTTGCGTGAGAGATCTCTTTCTCCAGAAGTGACTTNNCATTNTTCACCTGAGANTTTTGAACCAGATCTTGAGGAGATGGNCAATCAACCTCCTCCCAGACNCACTTTGGGGGACGCANCTAATACAGTTGGTCCCTTGAATTTTANCAGCATTGCAGTTCCAGCAGACAATACAACCANCATGGTGATGAGNNNGNCACTCATTNAGTTAGTCCAGAACAACCAATTTCATGGGTTGTCAAATGAAAATCCNTACAAACATTTGACAGTCTTTGGTGAAATTTGCAACACAGTGAANATAACTGGAGTGACGNACGACAGAGTCAAACTTAGTTTGTTTCCTTTCTCTCTTGGAGGAAACGCAAAAGACTGGTTGAATTCTTTCCCGGAGGGAACATTCAGGACGTGGGAAGCGGTGGTCCAACAATTTATTACTAAATTCTTCCCACCTCCAAAGATCAATCAAGGGAAGTTGGAAATCTCTTCGTTCAAACAAGGGATGGAGGAATCACTGGGCAAACATGGGATAGATTCAAAGGATTATTAAGAACGACCCCAGTTCATGGGTTTGATAAAGCTTCATAAATGATGATAGATGCCTCGGCTGGAGGCAGTATTAATAGAAAAACAGAAGATGAGGCGTACAACTTGATCAAAGAGATGGCTTTAAATGAAGTGGCACAGAGTGAGAGGGGAACGCAAAAAGGAGGACTTTTACATCTTCTTACTGAAGATGCTGCAGCAGCACAAAATCACCTCCTCAGCCAGAAATTGGACAAGTTGCTAAAGGTGGTCTTTGAACTTCCTCGAGGGCTCAGAAATGTTTCCCAGGCACAACAACTTTGCGATTTATGTGGTGGTGACCATATTAATGGTCAAGGTGCGTTTACAGAAGAGATGCAGCAGGACGTGAATTATATGGGGGCCCAATTTCAGTACAAACAGGGAAATTTCAACCAAGGTAACTCTAACCAAGGTTGGAAAAATCATCCAAGTATTGGGCAAAGCCAAAATGCTTCTTCTGGAAGGAGGAAACTTCCGGCAGCAACAACCATTACCTCTGTGGCAGCAAGTGAGTAATTTGACTGAGTCTGTCAAGGCCCTGAGTAATCGATTTGATGACTTCTACAAAAGATATGAGCAGCAAGTGAATAACAATCAGGCTAACTTTAAATCACTGGAGTCACAGATTGGGCAGCTGGCAACAGGGATAGAGATTATAGAGAAAAACCAGTTTAGGGCTAGCACCGAGGCTAACCCTAAGAGGGAATGCAAGATTATTACAAGCCAGAGTGGCTGGAACGCAGACAGTCAGGATGGTTGGGAGGAAGATATTGAACCATTCTATGTTGTGAGCAGTGAAGAAGAGGAGACGTTAATGGGTGAATTCTTTGAACCCATGAGCAGTGAAGATGAAGGAGAGGAGAATTACAAGGAAAAATAAGTTGGTGAAGTGACTGTGTTACCTTTAGAAAATGAGCAGATTCCTCCCCATTCAGAAAGAATCAAAATTAATAAGGAGAATGAAATGGAGCTTACTGATGAAGAAGAGGATCTTGTTGTTCACCCACAAAAGAGTAATTATCCTCCTAAAGCTAAAGATCTGGGGTGTTTAACATTGTTATGTTCCCTGAATGATTGGGAGGGGGAAGCTATGATAGATTCTGGATCTAGTATTAATTTAATACCCACGGAACTGTTGAAGGAAATTGGAGGACTTGTGTTAAAACCCTCTGACTTGACTATAACAATGGCAGACGGTTCTAAAAAAAGGCCAGTGGGAATGGTGAAAGATGTTGTTGTGCGAGCAGACTGTCTTGAGTTTTTAGCAGATTTCATTGTCATGGATGTTAAAACAGAGGATGAGCATCCTATGATTTTGGGGCGACCCTTCATGGCAACATCAAAGATTTTTATTGATGTTCATGATGGAAGAATAATGATGAGAGATTTGAATTATCTATTTCTCTATATTGGCCGTGAAGGGGATGAGATTAAGACAGTAAAAATAAAAACATTTGAGAAGCCAAAGGTGAATGAAGAACAAGAAGAGAGCATAACAGGTAAGGATTATTTTGACAGTTGTTGTGTTTTGCAAGTGCCTGAGAATAAAGGGAGAAGAACCATTCACCCAAAAGCAAAAGAAGATTCACTCCTACTAGGGAGCAAAGTGAGATTTAAGAAAAAAGGGATGGATAGTAAAGGAGTTGAAGGAAAAAGGAATGGTGGAGATTCAAAGACCTTATTCAAAAGTGATGAAGAAGGTGGACTGGAGAAAAGTGAGTCGGTGGGATGATGAAGATCCCAATGTGAAGAAGAAGAGTTGAATTTGTTGGAAATCAAATTTTGTATTTTTATGAACAATTTTCTTTTTCGGTCTTGTGTTTTATTTTGGTTGGAACATGTACTTTTTGAATTTTCTGAACAATTTTTGG
>NW_014542365.1:1611323-1614020 GCF_000741045.1 Vigna radiata var. radiata | reverse complement strand
TAATATTAGGCCCTTTTCACCGAGGGATCGAGTTAAGGGGAGGCTAAGAAAGTCGCATAACAATTGAATCAATCAAACTAATATTCAAGGGTAGTATGTAAGAGAGAGTGGAATAGATGAAATTGTAACCCCCAACAACATCCATTCATCCATTGTTTTCGTTTGTCAATTGAATCAACTTTATTTTTACATGTTAATATTTTTGTTCTTAAATCCAATTTATTAATTTTTATTTTTCAAGTCTTATTATTTTAATTCACACGAACGAGGAAGCCATACGAGTCTCTTGGGAAAACGATACTTGGTCTTACCATTTATATTACTTGTACGATTTGGTACACTTGCCAATTTGTCAACAGTGCCGAAGGTCGAGTTGAGTCGGCCAAGGCTGAAAGTCGAGTTGAGTTGACTTGCATTGAAGTTCAAGTCGAGTGTGCTGGTGCTGAAGGTTGAGTCGAGTTGGGCTAATTTGAAGATTGAAATTGTTCAATCCTAGTTGAAGGTCAAGATGACTCGACCTGTTGTAAAAAGCTGACAAAATCAAAAACAAATTTCCTGAGGCGTGTAGAGTCACTGTCCTTAAGGACTTATCCGCGGTGTATTGGGCAAGTCCCCTAAGATACAACAAGAACTTCTCATAATTTCTGAGGATCTCAGAACTAGCAAGGATCTTTAAACAGAGTATCAGAAATAACCCAGAATATTTTTCAGAATATTTTTTGAAGAGTGAAAGAGTTAAAGAATGAAACTAACAAGAGAAGAAAATAAGAAATGAATTTGGTGTGTTTTGGAATGAGAAAAGTGCTCTCTATTTGTAGAGCTAAGGGAGAATCAAGAAAATAAATGAAATTAAAAAAAAACCATAAATGATTTAATTAAAAAATTTAACGTTGAAAGAAAACGAACGTTGCCACCCAACGTTCCAAAAATCAAGATCATAATTTAATGTTTTTAAACCACACATTAAGTTTTGCAATATTAATATATTATAAAAATCCCCCACATATTGTAAAAGTTGCTGAAAGAAAAGTCTTTGACTCAAATAGTTCAAACATTAAAACAAAGATAAGAAACTCTTATCAGAGGTTTTGTCAGAGGATCCGCTAGATTCCATTCTGACTTCACATAATCAATGGAAATAGTTCCACTCTTTAGCAGCTGCTTCACCAAATTATGTCTCAATTGTATATGTCTATTCTTTCCATTATAATTCTTGTTTTTAGCTATAGCTATTGTCGATTGGCAATCACAGTGTATTGATACCGATGGGGTTGGTTTCATTCCTAGTGGAATGTTCGCTAAGAAGTTTTTCAACCACTCAGCCTCGTTACCAGCCATCTCAAGAGAAACAAACTCGGATTCCATTGTTGATCTTGCAATAATAGTTTGCCTAGCTGATCTCCATGTAATCGCACCACCCCCAAGTGTGAATACATAACCACTAATGGATTTTGTCTCATCTGAATCAGAGATCCAATTAGCATCATTGTACCCTTCTAATACAACGGGAAATCCACTATATTCAATGGCATAATCCATTGAACCTCTTAAGTATCTCATAAGCCTAGCAAATGCATCCCAATGTTCTTGATTTGGACATTGAGTGTACCTACCCAGTCTACCTACTGCATAAGCAATATCAGGTCTAGAAAAGCTCATTAAGTGCAGTAAGCTCCCAATTATCTGGGCATACTGAGGCTGAGATAACGATTCTCCTCTATTTTTCAATAAATTAGAATTAGCATCATAAGGGGTACTCACTGGTTTTAAGTCATAAAACCCAAACTTCTTAAGAAGTTTCTCAACATATTGTTCTTGAGAAAATAAAATACTATCTCCCTTCCTTATGATTCTAATACCTAAAATTATATTGGCTTCACCCATGTTTTTCATTTCAAATTTTGATCCTAGAAACAATTTAGTTCTAGCGACAATCTCATTGCATGTACCAAATATTAACATGTCATCCACATACAAGCATATAATGACATTATCACCATTTTCAGATTTAGAGTACACACATTTATCAGCATCATTAGGTGAAAAACCATCACAAAGCAACACATTATCAAGCTTTTCATGCCATTTTTTTGGTGCTTGTTTCAACCCATACAAAGATTTTAAGAGTTTACATACTTTCTCTTCTTGACCAGGTACAACACACCCTTCAGGTTGAGTCATATAAATTTCTTCCTCTAAATCACCATTCAAAAAGGTTGTTTTAACATCCATCTGATGTATCACTAGTTTATGGATAGCTACTAGAGCTAATAACACTCGAATAGAGAAAATCCTAGTCACAGGAGCAAAAGTAAAAGAAGTAAATTCATATGAGATTATGCATGAAAGGTGATGAGGAGGATGTGTATGTAAGATCCGGGAAACTAGGAGTTTTAAAAATAAAGTAATTTTGAGACTTTGAATTTGTTATAGAACATAATTTTTATGTTATTTCTTTATTTTTATATTTTTACCTAGGGGCAAAAGGGTCTTTTACTTTTATTTAACTGGTGTAGAAATTAATTAAGAGAGGGTGTAGAAAGAAAAAGTCTGCAAATTAAATAATCTGGATATTTAATAAAATAATATTATGTAAATCTTTTAGAAGATTTAGTTGTTTTTATTTTAAAAATTAGTTAAAAGAGAATAAGAGATATAATCTTGGTGGGTTTAAAGATTAAAAGAAATATTATATTT
>NW_014542365.1:1559810-1610348 GCF_000741045.1 Vigna radiata var. radiata | reverse complement strand
ATATATATATATATATATATATATATATATATATATATATATATATATACCTATATATATATATATATAAAATATAGATTTATATAAGTTAACGTAGAAACTTTTCATTGGATATTAGATAAAGAAATTTAGATTAAAAAAAAAAATAAGGTTTTGTACTAGGCTGCGGCAGTTAGAAAAATCATGGTTAATATAAATAATTTATTATACTATATTATGTTCATTCCATTTTATTATCTTTGTATATTATATAGTAATATATAACTTTTACGGATCTTTGTTTATTATATAATATATATCATTTATACAAATTATTATATAATGAATATATAAAGGTACAGAAACTTAACATGGTTAAGTTATATTTAAACTTTTAATAGGAATGCTTTGTTTTTTTAGTAATATAAGTTAAGGGATGGTACGAATAATAGTTTAATATGAGAGATTGAAAGTTTGTTATGTAGGTAAAATAAATTATAAAAGTTGAATATTTTATGTGTATTAGTGATATTTGATTGTAGTAATGATATATGTTTTTTGTGGTGATTTATTTGTTGTAGTAGTATTTTTATAAGATGTTGTAGTGTTATACATGAAGTTGTATTTTATATGGTGTAGTAAAATCTTGTGTTTGATGAATTGATGTTTATCATTGAGATTATGAGTGAAAAGTATTGAGATTGTGTTTAAATCGATGATTGGTTATGTAATACATATTAGTGAGGATGGGTATTGGTTTGTGATCAGTGAGTTAATATATAGTATTGAGATTATGCATGAAAGGTTATGAGGAGGATGTGTTGAACATTATGATGAGGGAATTTATGATTGTTGAGCAATGCATGTTATTGAGAATGTTGTGATGTGAACATGAAACTATGTTATTTCCTTGTACTGTCGTTGGTCATGTTTGGGTTTTTCGTACTGCACTACGATAAGAATGTGATGTTGTTGGACTCTCGGTTAAGAGATAGTGATTCGAGTGTCACTTCCCTCTGCGCGGGGAGATGGATGTCTCGCCCAAAAGACTTCGACTCGTGCTTAGTATAGTGCACTGGTGCGCGTAGTGCCAGTGTTTTTACCTCCCCTAGTTTGTTTCATATCAGCTAAATCAGTATGAATTAACCCTAACAGTTTAGTTTGGCGTTCTACAGAAAAACATGTCTTCTTTGTTAATTTAGATTCTACACATATATCACACTTACTACTTTGTTTATCATGCACATTAATCAATCCTAGTCGATGTAATTTCAGAACATACGAGGAATTCACATGACCTAATCTAGCATGCCATATATCATACGAGTCAACAATATAAGCAGAAGAAATTCATTCATAATTTCAGAAATGTTAAGCACAAAGAGACCTTGATCACAATATCCCTTCCCCACAAAACATTATTTTTTGTCATAATGACCTTGTCAGACTCAAATGACACTTTAACCCTCACCTTTCCCAACAGTGCTACCGAGATTAAATTAACTCTGATTGATGGCACATGTAGCACATCACTCAAGGCCAGAGTCTTTCCAGATGTGAGTTTGAGAAGAACTTTTCCTTTTCCTAGAACATGAGTGGTGTTGGAATTACCGAGGTAGACATGTTCTTCTCCATCCCCTACAGTAGTGTAAGAGGTAAAGGCACTTCTGTTTGTAAGAGGATGGCGACAATTTCTCGATCAGAAGTTCTGAAACAAATTCATCCGGAAGTAGAATGTTCTCTGCTTTGATGTCTTCGAGCAACTTGTGGTATTCATTGATTTGGGTTTTTATGTCCTTGTCTTCAATCATTTCCCAATGATAGTAGTTCCCTATGATGAACCTTTGTCTGACGACATCTTCGGCAGTTTATTTGAGAATCAACAAGTCCCAAATGTCCTTTGCTTCCTTGTAGGAACAGTACACATCGAACAAATCATCAGAAAGTGCACTAAGCAGAGTGTGTCGGCATACCTTGTTCGCGTAAGTCCACTATTCAACTAGTTTTGAGTTTGAAGGAACAGTTGAGTCGGGCTTCGGAGATGAAAGAGTAGCAACAACTCCATACATGTCTAAAAGGGTGGAAATGCGTTCTTGCCAGCGTCGGAAGTTCTGCCCAGAGAAAATTTCAATTTTAGACACGTCCGGAAGTGATTTTACGAAGACCGTATGGGTTCCGGGAACATTGATTTGGCTCTCCGAGTCAGCCATAAGTCCTTAAGATTGTTGTAAAAAGGTGACAGAATCACGAACAAATTTCCTGAGGCGTGTAGAGTCACTGTCCTTAAGGACTTATCCGCGATGTATTGCGCAAGTCCCCTAGGATAACAGGAACTTCTCATAATTTCTAAGGATCTCAGAACTAGCAAGGATCTCTAAACAGAGTATCAGAAATAACCCAGAATATTTTTCAGAATATATTTAGAAGAGGGAAAGAGTTAAAGAATGAAACTAACAAGAGAAGAAAATAAGAAATGAATTTGGTGTGTTTTGGAATGGAAAAAGTGCTCTCTATTTATAAAGCTAAGGAAGAATCAAGAAAATAAATGAAATTAAAAAAAAACATAAATAATTTAATTAAAAAATTTAACGTTGAAAGAAAACGAACGTTGCCACCCAACGTTCCAAAAATCAAGATCATAATTTAATGCTTTTAAACCACACACTAACTTTTACAATATTAATATATTATAACCTAGATTAAAGGACAAACCTAATCAGTCCTACTAGAATCTTCGGGAGTCAACCTAAACCAAAAATTGAGATAAATCATTCTAAATCAAAAGATGAGCTAACTAACTTGAGGTTAAGGATAAACTTAGTTTTCCTTAAAATAAAAATTAAATTGCTTAATCCCAAGAAAATTGAAATTTAATATATTTCTTTTAATTCATAAAACAAATTATTTAACAAATTAAGAGAATTTAATTATAAGTAATTTAAATATTATGTATTTTAATTTTTTTAAATTGTTAAAATCTCTCGTCCAATAATCTTCCAAAGTTCATGAGGTTAGATAATTCAAATTTAACCAATTTTTTTACAAATTATTTTAATTACTATCAAATATAAAAATTTATTTAAATATTATATAATGGTTAACTCTCAATTAAAGTCCGTAATTTTTTAATTAATTTTGTTCTCAATTGACATTTATCCAGTATTGTTTTTAATTGATGTCAAACAAAAATAAAAAATTTCATATTCATTTTATCGATTAGATCAAATTTGACATGGGATTAAGATGATCACATTTATGTGGGAGTAATCTAACTTAATTTAATATCTTCTTAACTCAATGTAGCCTTGATGTTTTAGCCAAACTAAGTCATATAAGACTTAATCTGACCTGGACGGGTTTGTCCAGATCGTACTTGAAATTTATATGACTTGGACTTGACTAAATCTAGGATTGGTCTAACCTAGTCCTGATTAATTTTAATATGACTTAAGACTAAAACACAACTTAATTGAGTGTGTGGCCAAGTCAACTCAAGTTGACCTGGGCTTGGGCTGACTCGACTTTATAATTTTTTTTCTGTTTTTCTTAGGATTTAATCAATGTATTAGTAATTTTTTATTTAAAAAATAAAAATCAATATATCATTAAATGAAACTAGTGTTGTCAAAATTGGTTAGAACTCGTGGGCCAACCCAACCCACCACGGGTTCGAACTGGGTTAGATTTGAAAAAAAAATGTAATTCTTTTATACAGACCAATTTTCAACCCGGCTCACCCGTATTGAGTCGGGTTAGCTCACCAACTCACCTAAATTTAATTTAATTATTTATTACTTTATGTTTTAATATTATTAGTTAACACTTTTTTTATTGTATTGTAGATGAGATAAAGAAAAAGATATTTAAAAAAAGCAAAATATTATGGATTTATACATTCAAAACTCTAATCTTATATATAAATAAGTGACACAAAAATTATCAATATTAGAAACTTATCTGTTCGTTTTTTGTGCTTGCTTTTGGATTACATTTAGATTGTATGGTATTTTTATTTTGAATTGTCTTTGGAGTTTAATATCATTTTAGAGTGAAACTTATTTAGATTTGAATTACAAAAACTTTGTAATTTTTTTGAATTTAAAAAAGAAAACAAGTCAACCTGTTTAACCCACCAACCCATGATGAGTCAGGTCAAGTTCAATTTTTTTTACTCTCTAATAAATAAACTTTTAGGTTAGCTTATTGAGAAGTCAACCCGTAATAGACAGATCAGATCGAGGTATCCATTTTGATATCACTAAATTAAACTAACAAGAAAATATTCGATAATATTTAGTATAAATAGTGATTAACTAAACTATTTATTTTTATGATTTATTGTTGATTTTTATTTAAAAAATAGAAATTAATATTTTATTAGATTAAATTAATCAATGGTGATTTTTAAATTAATATTTAATATAAATTATAATTTTTTAAATTATTTATTTTTGTAATTTGTTGCTGCTTAAAGAAAAATAAATTCCTGCTTAAAAAAACTTAAAATTTTAACTTTTACATTAGTTCTCATTTTCTAAATTTCATCAAAAGATTTAAGGCCTTAAATTTGAAAACAATAAATTCATTTCCTCCCAATTTCACATCAATAATGTTTAATGCTTGGAATCCCAAACAACATTGATGAGATTGAAAATAATTGATAATTAGGAGGAAAAAAATTGAGATTTAAATTTTATAAAAAAGATGTGATTGTAACTCAAATTTTTTGTTTTAACATATTTAAGATGAATTTAATATATTTACTTTTCTTCCATCTAAGAAATATATTAATCTAATAACTTCAATCTGTAAATCTAAGTCATTTTCATCTATCTAAACAATATAATCTAACTTTTTCCAAAATTGTAACGGGGTGTTATATTTTTTAGTTTACCAGATTACAATTGATTCATCTGTACAAAAACATGATTTATTATTTTTTATGAGATTTATTTTCTTAATCATGTTTTTGGTTTTGTAACTCAGTCTATTTATCTCAGAATTCAAAATCTTTACTAAAATATCTTATTTATTTTAGAAAAATATGGTTTGACTTCAATTTTTAGTGGAATCTATTTTAGAAATTTTTATTTTTGTCATGATAATTCTTGTCTGTCAACGTGAGTTTCTTTTTTATGTGGGAAACAAAATTCAACAGTCATTCAAAGAATCGACACAATAATATTTAAATACATTTTTTATATTTTCAGAATAATTTGCATTAACTGTTTGCAATTATTTTTAGGATTAAATATGTTTTTAGTCCCTATACGATTTTGGTTTTAGTCTCTCTTTCAAACTAAGCTACAATTTAGTCCTTTCATTTTAGAAAGCTCTGGTTTTAGTCATTTTTACCAAATTTTTTAACTTTATTTGCTCTTTCAAGCACGTTTCATTATAACATTTGGATTGTTTACACTCTTTGACACATTTTTGCTTCAATGTTAACTGAAAAACACATTTGAAACAGCAAATAAAGTTAAAAAAATTTGGTAAAAAAGACTAAAAACAAAGTTTTCTAAAATTAAAGGACTAGATTGTACCTTAGTTTGAAAGAAGGACTAAAACCAAAATCGCCTCAAAGTACAGGGACTAAAAATATATTTAACCCTTATTTTTAAGATATAGTTAATTAGTAACTTTTTATCAAATTTGAAGAGCCAAAACAGGTTGCAATGTTTGAATTTTCTTGAGTTTATACTTTGTATGTTTTTATGAATCGTGGTTTCAGATATTCTGTTGTTGTGTTCTGTGCAGAAATATCATCTGCATATTAGAAGAATTTACCATAATTACTGCTAGTAGCTATCTCAACAGCTTCTGGAGGAGAATTTACCATACTTACTGCTCCAATCGGAATATATGCACTTTTGGCTGCACACCTTCAAAGAACTGAAAATTATGTAGCACACCACACCATTAAAGTGGTGGTATATGAAGATTAGTTATGTTAAATTGTAAAATAACTTTAAAACTTAAATATTTATTTGAAATTATTTTGATTTCATTTTTTTATGTTAAATAATGTAGTATGAATTTTTAATTATCTTTTGTTATATTATATATTGAAGTTGATTATCATTACTATAATTAAATTTGTAACAGGTTAGAAAATTGTCTATAAGTAGATCAAAATATTGTTTACAAAAAGTAAAATCATATATATATATATATATATATATATATATATATAAAATTAAGGTTTACTAATTTCGTCTTCAAATAAGTTAATATGCATCGATCAAGTTTATTTTTGTTTAAATAATTAACATTAACTTATTAGACATGCTCTAATGGAAATTTTGTAGTGCATTGACATTTTTGACGTGTAATCCATAAAGGTTTTTTGATATAGAAATTTGGGATTAGGGTTTAGAAAAAAAAATTAATCAATGAACTTTTAGGACTTGAGGATTCCAACAACGAAGAAGAGCAGTGAAATTGGAGATTTTATTGACGGCAAAGTGAAAGTGGAAAATCAAGCTTTATTTGACAACGAAGTGAGTTCTATTGAAGATCGAAGGTGTGCATCTGTTGAATATATATGATTGTGTGTGTTTATTTTAGGCGACCTGTGTAGAAATTTGGGATTAAGGTTTAGAAAAAAAAATAAACAGTGAACATTTATGAATTGAGGATTCCAAAAAAGAAGAAGAGAAGCGAAATTGAAGATTTCGTTGACGAAGAAATGAAAGTGAAAACTCAAGCTTTCTTTGACAAAGAAGTAGGTTCCATTGAAGATCGAAGTTGTGTATATATATATATATATATATATATATATATATATATATATATATATATATATATATATATATGATTATGTGTGTCCCCCATGAGCAAGATGAACAACATTGCTTGCATGACATTACTCCTGTTTGAAAACACGCTTCTTGAAGCAACTCGCAACGATAGAAGAGCACAGTGGAGACTAGGGCAAACTTCAAACTTTAATTGGGTTCAAACTTCACTTAGGGCAAACTACAAACTTTTCCATTAAAAGGACACATGAAGAACACCTTTGTACATTACATTTACACATTTTTACTAGTTACAAATGTGTTTTGCCACATCACCACATTGTTTTGCTACATCACCATACAATTAATGTCATTTCAAGAAATTTAACGGAATGACCTTGATTAATGCACATTAACATATTTGAGGACAAAATTGACACCTTTTTTTAAAAGCAAGGACCAAGTAGACACACTATCCTGAAAATGGGGATATATGAGTCATATACTAGTCACATTTTCATTTTTTTCACCAATTTTGTAATTGATTTAGTCAACTATTTAATTATTATTTTGGTCACTGTTTAACCATTCACTTAGCTACAAGTTTAGTCATCCATTACTAAATACCAACATCATGTTTGAAATATCAACTAAGGATCAACCACTACTGCTTTTTTGAAGTTCTTTACATGTCTTTAACATTACCTGAAAAGAATGGGGGTTGATGTACTGTATATGCTGAGTACCCCTTGACCACATCAGTATTGATCTTGTTCTATGACGATATAGCACAAGACACAATTGAATACATCCTAAGTGCCTACACCTAAACATGTCTAGCTTGCATGTTATATGACTACCACTAGGTAGTATGACTAATTATCTGTCGATCTACTAAAACTAATGGCGCATTAATTACTCTGTAACTTAACAAGATATGATCAAACATTAACCTAGACAAGGTAAACGAGTCCTTAGGCTCAAAATTTGGTCTATCTAGGTAATGGCCCCCAAACGTAATAAATTATATTACAAATATCATCGATGTATTTTATTTACGTTCTCATTAATTACACACTTAATACTTTGTTGACGTTTGAGACTGACTTAAGCATCAAAGTGTTTTCTATATGCACAACCCTCATTCACCTTACGGAGGACGAGTACTGAGGAGTAGGATGGCGATCACTTTGGAGAACGAGGGTTGAAGAAGTTCGTGGAATTGAAGTCTTTGTAGGGTACTTCTTCTTTGTAAGAACATAATCGTTGATATGAAAGGTGATAAAGGAGGTAATGATGGGGTTGGTGTTATTATGACAACATTTTCACCTGCTTATTTTGAGGATGATGGGACAAGGTTGTGCTTGTCCAAAGACTAGGCCTTACGAGAAGAAGGAGAAGACACTTGAGGGAATGAATGTTGAAATGAGGGAGATTGAGACGGAGGAAGTGGAAACAACAAAGGTAAAATCCAAGGGAATTAGATGGTTTATGTTGGAGGCTTTGGATGTGATTAAATTAGCCTTGTTGAGACTAAATGGCCATCCTTTCCCTTAAATGTATCCTGTCCACTTTGTCGATAGGGGTCAATAGCGTGTGTAGAATGATTGTGTTCGTTGGTGCTTGCTAGGGTCAATAGACACATGGAATGAGATTTTTCTGTAATTTTCAGCAAGTGGAAGGAATAACCTAAGACTAAAGAATGAGGTATTTATATAGATGTTTTACAATTTAACATTTCCTTCACATAGGTGATAGTGAAAATAGATTTCAAATGGGACTGATTCTATTATATTGAGCTCTTCTCTTCTATATTGGGAAAGGAAATGATTGAATACATCCCCACTAATTAATGGAGAACATGAGAGTGACAAATGGAAGGTACTGAATAGTGGATTCAAAGATATTTTTGGAATGCATACAAATTGGTTTTTTGTTTTGGGTGTGAGGTCAAGTCTTCGAATCCAACTACCCAGTCTCCAAATGTTTGCTCACAAGTTCAAGTTCTGTCCAATTTAAGGAGCTTCTCATGTATCCAAACTGTTCGGATGATACTTGTAGAATGTACTCTGATGCAAAATTAGATCAGCTTAAACGGAAAGTAATGGATGCTATGATTAATGTGTACCTTGCCTCCTTACCTCAAACTACTATTTATAGATTTTGTGATGGACTTTTGATTAAAGTTAGCCTAATTAAGGACCAAACATGACTAATCATGCCTTGGACCTTAAGTAAATGGTTTTGGAGTTAATATACTTTGGTTTTATTTAAACTGTCCATTTTGGTGATTGATTGTCTGACCTAATGTCTAGCCATCTAGTTTGTTGTTTGGTCCTCCAACCTGACCGTTTAGTGTTGTCTGACCTATTATCTGTTTGTCCAGCTTGTTGTCTGGTCCTTCAGCCTGACTGTCTAGTCTAGTCGTCCCACTTGTTGTTTGACCATCCAATTTGTTTTTTGATCCTCCAACCTGACCATCTAGTATGGTGATTTATATTGGGCTTGGTAATTGTCAACTTTGTAATCGATCGTCAGGGGTTGGTGACTTGTTGTCCGATGTGTTAGTTGATTGTTTGGGTTAATACTTTGTTGTTTAATCTATTAGTTGACCATCTGGGTTAGTGACATGTTGTCCGATTTGTTAGTTGACCATACGAATTGGTGACGTGTTGTTCGATTTGTTAGTTGATCATCCGGGTTAATACTTTGTTTTTTGATCAGTTAGTTAACCATCCAAGTCGGTGATGTACCGTCTCATTTATTAGTTGACCATATGATTTAATGACTTATATATTGTACTGTTTATTAGTTAACATATCAACTATTTATATAGTTGATGGGACGACCATAATGTATAGTTTTAGTTAGGAATGTTGAAGATGGATTAAATATAAACAAATTAAGGAGTTCTATCCATTACATATGGCCAAAGATTTTCTCTCTTACCTTTATATAGTGGGATAATAATAGGAAACTTCCTCTTGCTTTAATTGTTTGTTGTGTATGTAGGGTTGATCCCATACCCCCACAATTCATATTTATACTTTCATTTTAGTAGCAATGACTTTTGATGGCCAAAATAAAATGAACTATGGTGTTCATCTAAGAAAGGGGAATAAAAGAATGGTTTGAGTATTAGAAAATAAGTTTAAGTCTAATTCAACCTCACAAAACTGGCTTGTAAGGTGAGGTTTGCACCTCACTTATATATTATAAATTGGTCTTATCTCTAGTCAATGTGGGACTTCCAACACACATCCTTCATGCCGAGGTATAGACATCTCGTGCATGATAGTAGAAATTGGGTGGTCCAATAGTGGCCCGACAATGGACGGAATAGAAATGCCCAAGAAACAAGAAATATCACTAGGATAAGCTCTTAAACATGACTCTGATACCATATTAGAAAGTTGGTTTAAGCCTAACTCAACTTTACAAAATCGACTTATAAGATGAGGTTTGCACCTTACTTATATATTATAAATTGATCTTATCTTTAATTGACGTGAGAATTCCAATAATGAGTACCATAAAGTCAAAATGACAACAAAATTTTCATTTTGCGAGATTGGGTTCATGTGTTCCTGAATCATGAGTCAAGTGTTGGCTGACATGTAGCATACGAATACTACAAAACACTTCAAGAAAGCATGCGTGGGAAATTAATGCAGCTATCATACTGATTCTATTAGGTTTGTGAATATCTTTTTAATAATTTAAAACTAAAGTTGAAAGGTATTTCTGTATTAATTTAAAATTAATTATGTTGATAAGTTAAACATATTGATAGTTTAAAGTTGTCACCATATAACAATTTTTTAAAACATTTTTGCTGTGTTTGAAGATAATTTGTAACTGTTACTATAATAATTAAAAAATAAATAAAAGCTTCACTCGTTTCATTAACGTTTGTCTTTTGTAAAAAACTTAATAGATATAATAGAAATGACTATTATAATTCACTTTTAAAATATAAAATACTATAAAATTTATAAATATAAGACTTAATTTTAATATATTTGTAGAAATAAAGGGCTAAAAAACTATAATTCGATATAAAATAAATTAGGTATGTCTCGCTTTGTTTATTGAGTCTTGTTAGAATATCACAAACTCAAATAATATGTTGTTAATTTTGTTACGTTTTGACAATAACGAAATTAAAGAAAAGTAAATTATTTTTAAAAAATTGAGCTTTATGTAACTTGAAGAGACTCAAACATATAAAATAAAATAGTTATATAATATTTATATTTTTTTAACATCGATACACGTGCATAAAATCATATCATAATATTAATAAATAAAAGTGCACACTACCAAAATTCAATTAACGAATTAATTCAAACTCTTTTTTGGTTAGTTTAGTTTATTGGGAATCCAATCAGGAGAGGATGAGAGCTTCTTAGAATAGGTAGAAGTTCTATGCTGATATTTGGAGTTTGCAGTTAGGAATCATGTTTTTTCTCAGATTGACTCCTACTACTAGTGTGGAAGTGTCATTCGTGCTAGGAAGCTATCTCCTAGGTTCATTGGGCCTTATCAGATCTTGAGACGAGTAGGACCAATGGGTTATGAGATAGCCATGCCTCATCAGCTAGCTAATCTTCATCCAGTATTCCATGTCTCTCAGCTTAGGAAGTATGTGCCTGACCCCTCTCATGTACTTGAAGTGGAGGATGTGCAAGTCAAGGAAGATCTTTCAATAGAGGTGTAGCCTGTCCGGATTGCGGAGAGTTAGACGAAGAAACTTAGAGGAAAGACCATCAGTCTAGTCAGAGTTGTTTGGGATAATAGGACAAGTGACTCTACTTGGGAGTTAGAAGGAGTCATGAGAGAGTCGTATCCTCACCTGTTCTCTGGTAAGTCTAATTTTTGTTGTTGGGGAGAATGTAAGAACCTAGAAAATAGAGTATTAGAGTTGATAGGAGTATTACAATAATAAGACCGAGTGTTTTATTATAAAATAATCGTATAATATAAATAGAATTTTCTAAACTCGTCTCATTATCTAAAATACCTTCTATCTCTATAAAACATTATTCTCTTAACCTCTCAACCATCTCTCTAACTTTTCTCACTCTTGGATCGTCTTCGACGATCAGGAGATTCAAAGTAAAGGAATGTGGTTTCAAAGTATGGTTTAAAAGTTATGTCTTCCAAAGTTGAATCTCTTGGTGAGGTTCATGTATGTTTAGAATGAATGCAGGGAGCTCAGTCTTGGGGGTTATCTTGAACTCTAATGGTCTTTGATTCTCAAGTAGAAGATTAACATGGGGTCTTAGTCTTAGGGGCTTCCAATATGCTCAAAGGCGTGGAACAAACTAACTTTGTGAGTGTGGTAGGATGAAACCTTTTGGCAATGGCCTTGCAAAGCAATAGAGGCCACCATAAGTGCACAACCTGCCATAGCTCGGTAATCATTCTAAGTCCGGACAGTCAAGTCTAGGTCATAACATGTTTAGGATGTTTGAAGTCAGTTGTTTTATATATATGATTAATAGGGTTTTATATATTGCTGATAGAGGGAGCAATGTGAGAGCTGAACTTAATCCCTGTTATGTTTGTTTTTTATGATGACAACACATTGATAGTAACAACACATGAATGTTGTCATGACACAACAGAAATGTGTTTTTGTGTGATGAAATACATATGTGGAATGTGTATGCTTATTGAGATAAATGCATATGTTGGATGTTGGACATACCGTTGTTTCTACATACTATTGTGTTTATGATGTGATTATATCCGTGTGTACACACTGTATGTTTCTGTGTAATAAAAACTATAAGCACAAAAGCATATTTGCATGACATAATCGATTACAATTCTGTTGTAATCAATTAAGTTCATTAGACAACTTATGTTTTGAACTGTGGCAAAACAACTAGTTTGAATCAATTACATTAATTATTAAATCGATTAAAACTCGTGTGTTTGCATATATATTTTTCAAATGTGTTGTGATGAGTTTTTGAAGAGAAAAAGTTTTCAAAATCTATTTAGGTGTTAAGCTTAATCGATTACACACTTTATGTAATCAATTAAGTCTGTTATGTTTTGAAAACTGATTTCATGTTAGTTATAACTGCTATAACGGTCATATTTTTAAATATGTTTGACAAACATTAAATGCAAATCGATTACATTAATTATGCATTCAATTAAGAGCTGAGTTAGTTATAATACTGTTACATTTGTTTTATGTAACATATTACATTACTAAGGTAATCGATTACTTTATGTTTGATATGACAGAAACTATAAATTGACACATTGTCTGTAATTCTATAACTTTTGATCACTTGAAAAATTTCTTAGCTGATAGTTTTGATCTTAGAAAGATTTACAAATTACACATACACTCCAAGAATCAAGAAGCAAAGATTTTGAAGAGCCTTGGCAGATTCTTGAGAGGAAATTTGAAGAGCTTGATAGACTGATCCAATTTGCACTTGTGAGGTGTATTTGCTGTGATCAGAAAATGATTTTGCACTTGTTGATTGTGTTGTTCCCTGTTTGTGCGTAACAGGAAGAAGAGTGAGGAGCTTTTGGACTTTGAGACAAAGGGATTCTGCAGCAAGAACGCGTGGTTCTGTGGTGCAGGTGTATTCGTTTCTGTATTTGATTGTTTGAGTGGGAAAGGTGTTTACATTGTGAGAGTGTGTTCACTGTAAAACCTTTGGTGTAGTTCTCCAATCATTATAGTGAAATATCCTTCAATCAAAGGTTGATTGGAAGGGTGACTTGATGTAGGCATATTTTAGGCTGAACCAAGATAAAAACTGTGTTTGATCTTCTCTCCTTATCTCTTTACATTTCATTGCATACATACTTTACTTATCGCACAAGAAAGTTTTCAAGATCATTCTAATTTTGCGAAAAGATTTAAAAAGTGCACATTTTTATAAAACACCAATTCACCCCCCTTCCATCTTGGTGTTAAGAAATAGGCTCCATTATTTCTAACATATATGATATCAATGTATGAATTTTTTTTATCTAGCTTATCCTTTTATTTGTATTTGTGTTTATTTGTGGTTATGTTCTTGTTTGACTGTGATCATCCGATGGATGTGAGTAGAGGGAGATGAGCTCTCAGTGGAGCAAACTCTTGATACTGCTTATTTTTCCTTTATGTTAACTTTGTAGATAGTTTTGTCTAGAATCATCTATATATAAAATTTAAAATTTATAGTTGTTTTTGGATAACTCTAAGTTCCACTTTATATTATAATTAATAATTAAGCTATCATATTAAACTAGTGATAACTATTATATAGTATATTACTATATTTTGGGATGTTACAATTATCCAATGGTGAAAAGAAAGATAAAAATGGTGAACTTTTCATTACATTTTTTTAGTTTATTATTTAATGATAGCTAATACAATTTTTGAAAAAAAAAACTTATAAGAGTAGACGTGTAGGGTAATATACTAATCCTAATATATGAGCTTTTAATATTAATAATAATAATAAAAAATAAAATTCTCATTGACATGTTTAATTTATGCTAAGAGAATGTTTGTTTTGGACTGAATAAGGCAACTCTGTTTACTAAAGCGGTTTCTTGACATTTTTTCAAAAGATTTGAGTTGCTTTTGTAAAACAAATTTAAACAACTTAATTATAAGAATAAAAAAAATATTATTACAATGATTGTAATAATAAATTTTATTATGTACAATATCAGTCTAAATTAAACAAAGATAAAATTAAGAATTATTTAAAATTTCTAGATTATTTTTTATTGAAGCAAAATTAAGTTTAAATTGTTTAATAATAATAACAATATTACAAATTACAATTTTCATATGAAGTTTGTTTATGTTATCAAAATAATAATAATTTAAAAAGAAAAAAGTTAGTTTTAAAATTAGTCAATAATTTGTATTTTCTTATTAATATTAAGTGTACATTTTTTTTCATTAAAATTCATAAATATCAACGATAAGTTTTTATTATTTATTATTGTGACAACAATTTTTGACCAAATTATGTTTTATAAAGCATTTCTTACATTCTAAAAGAAAAAAATAAACATCAAATCAAGCTTTTTCTTCTCCTTTCAAAATAAATTTTAGTCATCAATCTATCTTCTTATAATTTTTCTTCTTCTTTTTTATTATTATCTTTATATCATGAGTTTATTCGTTTACTCTTTTTAGAGTTTCTTAAACCAAAAGATGATGTTTATACGAGATAATTAGAAGAAAATTGAAATTCTAGGAAATTTAATAAAGTAATTAAATTACTTAAAATAAAAGAATTTCAAATTCAACTTCAAAAAAGTAAGAATTTGAAATTCTTCATATTCTTAAATTCATATTTTGGTCATCTAGGTAAACCTGGGTTTGGGTAAATTCGACTCGACCTAGACCTAGATAGACTTGGTTCAATCTCAATCGGGATCGACTTAACTTAGTTTTCCATAGCCATTATCTAAGATGCCTTGACCTAACTCGACTTAGTCAAACTTAACCCAATTGAACTTGACTCGACATGGGTTTAGTCCAACTGAGTTGAACTTCATCTTGCTTTGACTCGACTTGACTTGGACTCGAGTCGATTGAACTCGACCTAGGCCATGGTCGAATTTTCTTTACTTGGGCTTATTTTTACTTAATCTTGATTTAGTGAGGTGCAACTTGGCCTTGATCTAATTGGATCTACCTCGACCTAACCCAACTTAGTTGAACATGGGTTGACCTACTCTTAGATAAATGTGGGCTCACCCCATATCGACTTGACTTAGGTCTAGATTAATTAAGCTCAACCTAGACTCAGACTGACTTGGCTTAACTTGACTCTCTTAAGCACTTGACCTTGGCCTGGACAGGGTGAGCTCAACCCGACTTGACTTGGTCTTGATTGAGTCAGGTCAAATCTGGTCTTGATCAAACTAGGACCAACCTAGGCCTAGCCAAATTTTGTTGAATGTGGGTCAGCTCCAACTTAGATGAATGTAGACTCACCCTGACTCGATTAAATGTGGGATGTCCAAACTTGGCTCAATTTATCCTTGGACCAACTTAGACTAAAACTGACTCAGTTCAATCCAGATTCGGGCTAACTTAACTAGATTGAGGCTTAGGCCAACTCAAATCGACTTAAGGATGGACAAAGTCAATTCAATGTGAGTTCTGGCCAACTCAACTCGACATGGACCTAAGTCAATTCAACACAAACTAGGACCAGTTGTTAACACCCTGACAAGTGTACCAGATCATATCAAGTAATCATAGACAGTAAGTCCATATATCGTTTCCCAAGGGACTCTTAGGCCTAAACGTTCATGTGAATAAATTTTATAAGACTTGAATGAAAATTAAGTTTTGAGTTCGTGATGCAAAGACTTCAATTAAACATGCAAATGCAAAAGCTGAATCAATTGACAGATAAAGATATGAATGAATGGAGTTGCTGGGGTTTATGGTTTCATCCTGATTCACCCTCCTATATGTACTCTTCTTATTAAATTCAACTTTATTATCAATGTTCATGCAACTTTCTAATTTACTCTAAACCTGATCTCTCGGCGAAAAGAGCCTATTACCATAATTACTAGTTTACTATCTCTAGTCTCCCTAGCAATTACTAATGCATTAATGAAAGAAGCTTAAAGCAATTGACCGTCCTATTCCTATCTCTAGGCAATATTTCATAATTAAGAGAATTCTTCTCAGTTCTAGATTTCCCCGTACATCCCCGTATCAACAAAATCAAAGATCATGACACTGAATGAGTTAAACAATGCAAGCTTTAAAGTACAGAGAAGAAAACCCAAACTATTGATAATACAAGTATATGAATAAAATAAGAATTTCGATATAAGAGAGTTTCAAAAGGATTACATCGTTCCCCAACAACAAAAGGTTTAGTTCACCATTGACATGGTAAAACTATATAGATTTAATGGAAAGAATGAAAGAATAAACCCTAGAATTGGTGAATTGGAGCTTTCGCATCCAAAAGTCGCCTCCAAGGAGTGTAGAAGGTGTTATGTCGTCTTTCTCTATCAAAAGATTACCCTAGAATTGTTCTGAGGGTCTATTTATAAGCTACGAAAAATTACAGAATTTTGGCCCAAGCCCAATTATAGCGCTCAGCGCTGGTTTCACTGCTCAGTGGTAGGTGCGATACTTTACTGGAATGCTCAGCGTTGACGACCAGGCGTCCTGCCGTATTAAATTGAAGATCTCAGCGCTCAGTGGTGGATTTTGGCGCTCAACGGTGGCACGATTCTTCATTTTCCCCTCAGTGTTGTCGCTTAAGCGTTTGACCGTAACTTCTTCCACGAAGCTGGCGCTCAGCGCTGAGATTGGCGCTGAGAGGTGAGTGCGATTCCTCTTTTGCACCTTTCTTCATCCTTTCTTGAGTCCAACTCCTTCTTACTTCACTTTTCATCCTTTAATTCTCATTAAATCCTTTCAAAACAATGTAAAACCAAGCATAATATCTCTAAAACCACCTTTGACTTTCTTGTAACCTAACTTAAGTGTTTTGCATGATTTTAAGCTCCTTCTAAGTCATAAAGGGTGTGTTTTGATATTAATTTCACGTATAAAAATAACGGTTTTTAGACCATTATCACAACCTCGAACTTAGAACTTTGCTTATCCTCAAGGAAACAAAACAAAACTTAGCTTTCCACCTATCATCAAAGTGGTTCAACACATTTAAAACTTATTCTCTCACAACAAGTAATTACTCAATTCAACTTTTCAATGGAATCTTATCAAGATGCACACATGTTTCATTCCATTCCAACTCACATAATGTTCACATAATCACATACTCTTCCACAAATGTTATTCTTATGAATGATCAGTCAACTAAGCACAAATGTAATCATGAATTTCAGAAATCCTTTCTAGGCAAAGTGTTTCACTCAATTACTCAAGTGTTTCAGGAGGTCACTCCTTCCCTTTACTATTCACACGTCACATAGAACAATATTGCCTTTCATCTATTACAATCAACATTCTCACACATACATGCCATCAGAAGGACTTTTTAAAGCTTATAATGAGGTTGGGCTAACAAGAAAAATTGGTTATTCTAGATCACAAAATCCTTGAGTTAAGAGAGTTATTCAATATCCATAGTTCAAGCACGAACTCTCTTTCAACCAATCTCACTCTTTCCCAACTTTTCCCTTTCTTTTACTTTTGCATTAAGCTTCTCTTTCATGCTTTTCTTTTCTTTTCTATCTTTTCTCATGCTTTTTTCATTCAACACATTAGCTCAATGCTTTTCTTTTTGCCTTTCAATTCTTCAAACAACCCCAAACTTGAACCTTTATCAATACCATTCAATTATTCTCAACTCAACTCAAGGTAAAGATTTTTCTTAAAAAGGTTTTCAAAATGTTTCAGGCTAAGGTTCAAAAAGGATAGAACACATTATTCTCTTTACTTTGGGTGAAAATTTGGCTAAGTAAGGGCTTCCAAAAGTGGCCTTGCTCATATGACACAAACATGTAATTCAATCAATCATAAAGATTCAGGAAAAATCATTCATGCTTTCAAATGAATAGCAAATATATCAATCAAGAACTCCGGAGCCCAAGACCTGACACAACTATGCTCACTCAACATCTCAAATACCAATCATACACCCTACTTAGCATCATAACCACAACCATAACTCATCATGCATCTGTTCACACGACTTGTGAAACTTCACCTCTATAAAAGCATGTAAAGCAATCTCAATCATCATCCACATCAAACATCATCAAGCACACTCATCATGCGATCAACAAGTCAAACCATTATCAGATAAGGTGTTCAAGCTAGTACCAAAAAACCTACATTACTCAACAGAATCCAACCTATTCGAAAAGTTCAAATTACAAATGAAAAAGAAAAATAAAACCTTGTTTTACTGCAAACAACATCCATCAGTAGATGCCATATCACCCCATGCTATCATCAGAGTCATCATCATCTCCAACCTCTGCATCCTCCAGGTCATCATCCTCCTCATCATCATCCATGACTGGAGCTTCAGCTGCTCCAGCTCCACTCCTCTGTGCCTGCTCCTATGGCCATGCCATAGCACTATGGAACTCATCCATAGTCCACCCGTGTGCTGGTGGTGTATCATATAGACTCACTATCATCTTAGCAGTGGCCACCTGCCCTCTGTACAGAGACTCCAATCTAGCCTCCATCATAGACATATACATGTCTCTCATCTAGAAAGGCTCTGCGTGCTGTGTTGGTTCATCCTGTTGGGCTGCTTCTTTCCTGGGGCGTCTCTGAGGCACTGGTCTAGCTACCTCCTCTCCTCCACAATACTACGTGTAATATGCTGCATCAATGGCCTTCCTAGGCCTCTCAAATGGTGGAGTAGAGGTATCCACCCCAGCCTGCTGGCACAGATGTGTGATCAAAGAAGGATGACCCAGTGGTGCCTTAGTGCTCATAGTAGCGGCGCAACTCTAAATCTCATTAGCAATGACTTCACCAATGTTCACATTCATATTTCTCAACGTGCAATATATGAACATGATCCTGTGAACTGTGATGTCTGACACATGAGAGCAAGGTTGAATGTTAGCATGAGTGAATGCCATCCAATATTTAGGCTGTGGTGTCAAGTCAGCTCTCTTGATGTGAATAGGCACACCATTTGAATTCCTGTTGAAATGTCCTCCAGGTACACAGAGTACACTCTCAATGTCTTCATAATCTGAGAGCTCCCGCACATTCAATGCATACTGACACTGTTCACAAACCAACTCAGTCTCCAAGAAGCTGTTAATAGTTTCAGGGTCAAATCTAATGACCTTCCCCCGAACATAACTCGTATATCTGTCCATGTTCATCCCCATTGGCAAGGCATTTGTGTAAAACTCCTTTACCACTACAATATTGGCAGGTGCGGGGTATGTGACCAACTTCTCCCAATTTCTGCTTTCTAACTCCGCACCAAACTGTGAAGCCAAGTCTGGGATCCATATTGCCTTCCTCTCCATCAACAACCGCCTTTCTTGGATAGTGGAATAGCGTTGCTCATGCCTCCTAGAGAGGAATCTAGGAGAGTAAAATCTTTTTGGCTCTTTCCTCTTGTTTCCCATGGTCTTAACTCTTCGTGAAGATGAGGATGTCATTCCTACATCAAATATAATTCAAAAGATCAAAGAATTCACCATTACAGGTTAGCAAACCATCAAATAAGTGTTACTCCATCACTACCCAACGATGAGGGCAAAACAGGGCCCCTCAGCGCCACCTGCAGGTCAGAATCAAGCAAACAAATAACTCTACAGCCCACCGCTTAGCGGCAGCTCACCGCTCAGCGGTGACGACGACGGTTTTGCAAAATCTTGTTTAAACCTATCTAATCTCCACCCAAACACAAGTTCCTTAGTTCCAGACCAAAATCACACAATTTAATCAGTGCAAAATGTTTCTATCTCATTAAATCATGCATAGAAATCAAAACCCCTAATATTTCATATTTCTACACATGTTCTCATCAAATCCATATTCTAGAAACCCTAAAATTGAAATTTCATGACTTGGGTGAAGATACTTTGAATGCTTGCAAATGCTTCTTGAATGATGATGGATGCTCCCCAAATCTAGTGCTCTCACCAAAGCCCCCAAACTTTGTCAAAGGAATGGTGCAAAGGTGATGAACAAATGATTTTTGGTGAGTGGGTGATGGGAAAAGTGGAGAGAAACCCTTGAAAAGATTTTGAGAGTGCAAGAAAAGTGTGAAGGTCTCAAGATGATGCTTGGGCGAGCCCTAAGGGGTGTTTAAAAAGTGCAGATGAGCCTCCAACGCTGAGCTGTTTAAAAAGCCTGAAACTGCCTCTGTGACGCCACTACTCAGCGTTGGGTTACCGCTGAGCGGTAGGCACGATTTAAGGTTTTTTTTACCCTTTTTTTCTTGCCTTCGCATTGTGTTTTGTAGCACTTAATTTCAACTCTCAATTCACAATTTTTATACAATTCCTCTCTCTCATGCAACAGTCAAATCCTAAAATGCAATTAAACAGAGTTAAAAATAATTAACAATCAACTAGGTTGCCTCCCAAGTATCGTTTGTTTAACGTCACGAGCCTGACCCAAACCTTTCTAGCACCCATCAGTAAGTGCAAATATTTCCAGCACCCCTTCAGTAGGTGTGCTTACCTGTATCCTTCAATAGATACATAAATAATTAGCATCCCTCAATTGATGCTACCTAATAAAAATTGTTTACAAATCCACAAATTACAAGTCCAAATAATCCAAAATAAAAAATAATGTTCAACAACTACTGGGGTGCCTCCCAGTGAGCGTTCTTTTAACATCATTAGCTTGACCCTGTAAGCTCGTACACCCATCAATAGGTGTTGATACTCCCCTTACTTGATATTCTTTTCTTTTTCTTCTTTCTGCTGAATTTCTTCAAAAAGTTGAGAACACCAAGCACCTATTTCCATATCTCAATCATAGGAACTTTAATCTCCAATTTTTTGAAGATCTCCATAAAGCACTTAAATTTCTTTTCCTTCCTATGATATTTCTTTTGATGAGGAAGGGGTTTTTCATATGATCTTTTCTTTCTTCCTTTCTTCCTCTTTCTATTAGTCTCATTTTCTCTCAATTTTCTCTTTTTCTTTTCTATTACTTTCTTCTTCTTTTTTTTCACAATTTTTCTCTTTTCTTTTTCTTTTCTCTCAACCACTTCTTTTTCTTTCTCACTCAACCTTTTTGTTTTCATCTCCTTTATCTTTTCTTCATCTATCTCTATCTCTTCTTCCTCTATCTTCTCCTCCTTTCTCTCCATTTTTTTCTCCGCTATCTTCTCTTCATCCCTCTCTATCTTTTCTTCTTTTATCTTCTCCTTCTTTCTCTCCATTTTTTTCTCCTTTATCTTCTCCTCATCTATCTCTAACTTTTCTTCCTCTATCTTCTCCTCATCAACAACCTTATCACTTTCAGAGATAGTGGCTTGGCATTCCTCCCTAGGGCTAACCTTAGTATTAACCCTAGAATTCAATATCTCATTGGAGTGACGAATTTGCATCTCCAACCTTTTATTTCTTGCTTCATTACGTTCTATAGAGAAGATGGTAATTTGCATAAGTCGTTCCAATGTCTCGTCCAATCTGTTGATGTGCTCATTAAAAGCATATACATGTTGCCCTAATAATAATTGTTGATGTGGTTCTCCTGCTTGTTCAACTTGTTCATTCTGACCTTGATTCATGCTTGAGTGAGGTTCCCACCAGTGGTTGAGATTATCTTAGTAGAATCGAGTGCCCGTATAGTCAAATTCTTGTCCAAACTGCATCCTGCAAACATTAGGCACAAAAACCTAGAAAACATTTATTAGAACAAAAATAAAAATAAACAAAAAAAAAATCAAGTCAAATTTAATCAAATTCACACTATTAGAAAAGTTAAACCAATAAGTCCCCGACAGCGACGCCAAAAACTTGTTAACACCCTGGCAAGTGTACCAGATCGTATGAAGTAATAATAGACAGTAAGTCCAGATATCGTTTCCCAAGGGACTCTTAGGCCTAGACGTTCATGTGAATAAAATTTAAAGACTTGAATGAAAATTAAGTTTTGAGTTCGTAATGCAAAGACTTAAATTAAACATGCAAATGCAAAAGCTGAATCATTTGACAGATAAAGATATGAATGAATGGAGTTGCTGGGGTTTAGGGTTTCATCCTGATCCACCCTCCTATATCTACTCTTCTTATTAAATTCAACTTTATTATCAATGTTCATGCAACTTTCTAATTTACTCTAAGCCCGATCTCTCGGCGAAAAGAGCCTATTACTATTATTACTAGTTTACTATCTCTAGTCTCCCTAAAAATTATTAATGCATTAATGACAGAAGCTTAAAGCAATTGACCGTCCCATTCCTATCTTTAGGCAATATTTCATAATCAAGAGAATCCTTCTCAGTTCTAGATTTCCCCGTACGACCCCGTATCGACAAAATAAAAGATCATGATACTGAATGAGTTAAACAATACAAGCTGTAAAGTATAGAGAAGAAAATCCAAACTATTGATAATACAAGTATATGAATAAAATAAGAAAACCCTCTTTTGCACCTTTCTTCATCCTTTCTTGAGTCTAACTCCTTCCTACTTTACTTTTCATCCTTCAATTCTCATTAAATCCTGTCAAAACAATGTAAAACCAAGCATAATATCTCTAAAACCACCTTTGACTCTCTTGTAACCTAACTTAAGTGTTTTGCATGATTTTAAGCTCATTCTAAGTCATAAAAGGTGTATTTTGATATTAATTTCACGTATAAAATAACGGTTTTTAGACTTGATTCAAGTTTACATGAATCTGATCTAATACTATCTTACTTTGGTATGATTCGATCTAACATCTAAGAACACTTAAAAATAAACTTGTTTAATGGAAACTGAGAAATTCTTTTGCAAATATAAAATAAAATATAAAAAATCTTGAAATTTTTTTATCAAAAAATAACGTTAATCAAGATCCACATCTAAAAAGATTATCAATATTAAAATATTTTATTTTTTAACAATTGTTTTATTGTTCGATATTTAAATAGTTTTTGAATTTGATGGTCATTGAAATATTTTATCCAAAAAAAAAAAATTAAATTCACTATATTTAAATTACCTTCTTCAAATAAAACATTTGAATGAAATAATTTGAAATCAAAGTAATTAAAATTCAATGTATTTTAATATGTTACAAATTGTAAACTCACATATAAACATAAGGTAATTGAATTTGCTGAGCAAATTTAATTACACTCAATTAGAGAGTAACGAGAGTAACGTGGTTGTTTCTCCATTATAGTGAATAATGATAATCTAAGGTTGATGTATGATCGATTTATACATTTGAACAATGTCTGATAAAAGAAAACCAATTATTCCAAACACAAAATAGTAATGCTACAGGATGCAAGAGAAGATTTTCAAGTGAAGTGGTTTGTTCATGTTAACGTTGTCAGCCACGGATTGATCATCCAAATAACCCAAAGGCATTGTCACTAATTAAGAATCATGCCAATACTTAATCAATGATCGTAAAGCATTTTAATTTGAGTTCTTAACATGAATTGAAAAATTTATGATATGATTTGATTAGATTAGACCATTCTGAAGCTATGCCTAACCATTCCCAAGCCCTTTGAATTGGTATGGATAATCATTTGGATTTCTTTGACACAATCTACCATTGAAGGTCTCTCATTACTCTCCGCATGAACACATCGTGAAGCCAGATTTGCAAACATGAATATAGACTCAATGGTGTAAGAATTTCGAGCCATCTCTGCATCTATCACCTTACGAAGCTTCTTTCTCTCCTTCAGTAAGTGCCTCACCTATGAATAAATGTAGTTAAATTAAAACCATGGAGAGTTTTTAAGTCTATATGTTTTTTGTTTTCTTTTTCATTATCCACTGTGTTACGTACCTGTAGTACTAGGTTTTGATCATTTGGACCCTGGTTTAGATCTAAAGCTGGACGTCCTGTGAGAAGCTCTAGAAGAACAACCCCAAAAGCATACACATCACTTTGTACTGTGAGTTTTCCTGTCTGCTCACACCAAAACCGTAACAATCACATCACTTTCATTTCATATACACCATCTATTAGTAAGACACACTTAACTTAACAATGTGTTAGTTTCACTCCAACATTTTAACAATAATATTTGAAAGTATACTTGAGTTATAAAATAATAAAAATCATATAAGTTTTTCATGAATGTTTTTTTTTTTTTTTTTAAGAATTATGTCCTGGTTAAACAATTTGTAACCAATTTATAAGTCTTTTTTATCTTTAATATATACATACCGATGTATACTCTGGATCAAAATAACCAAAGGTACCAAGTACTCTGACTGTCACATGTGTTTCTTGTCCTTCTGGCATCAGCTTGGCAAGCCCAAAATCAGATATCTAAAAGAATTATGTTCATTTTGCTCAGTGCTTCATATGTTATGCTATATGTAAAACAATGTAATAAGTCATTGCTGGAAGTTTACTCATACCTTTGCTTCAAAATTGGCATCTAAAAGAACATTGGTGGATTTGAAATCTCTATGAACAATAGGAATTCCAAGACAAGAACTTGAATGAAGGTAAGCAAGCCCTTTTGCAGCTCCCAGTGCCACTTTGAGTCTGAGAGGCCAATCCATTTTTCTTTCTCCAATTCCTAAAATTAGGTACTGATTAACAGAACATGGATGTAGGAAATTTCCACAAAAGAATGGATTTGGTGAACATTACCAACCGTTCAAATGATGTTGCAGGTTCCCATTTTGCATATATTCATAAACTAGGAACCTGTGCTTCCCATCAGCACAGTATCCTATCAAAGAAACAAGATTTGGGTGGTCAAGTCTGCTTAATATGTCAACCTCTACACGGAATTCACGCTCCCCCTCTGCTGCTTTCATTGCTGGCAGCTCCATTTTTTTTATTGCTACAACCTTCAGAGTAAAATGCTTAAGTCATTAGTCTGCATTTATTTGTAGCTAAATCACAACATAAGTCATGTTTTTACTCTTCTGATATAACTCAATCTATGTGCTATTGGAATTCAAAGATGGTATTGTCAAGAAAAATAATAAGAAATATGCCTGTCTTTTTTACAGAAGCTACATCTCAAACTACGCAAAATTTTGAGAATTATATAAGATGACTTCTTTTCTGTTATATGAAGTTTTATCAGAAAGTCATTACCTCTCCTGACTTCAAATTGCCTCTGTAAACTCTGCCAAACCCTCCTTTTCCAAGCAGATTATCATCACTGAATGAACATGTTGCCTCTTCCATCTCCTTGAGCGTGAAAACACATGACCTGTGCCTCCTTTTTGTTGGTTGTGGTATATGATCTTCAAGCTGCCAAAACTCTGCAGGTTTATAAATCCCTGTGAAGAGAGCGAATGTGTAATTTGTTACAACTTGATGCTTCAAGAAGATGCGCTCAGCACAAGTGACAACATACAAAAAACTAAACAAAAGGAAGAAGAAATACAAGGGTCTGAATGATCTTGAGATTTGCTTCTTCGACGCTTGTTCCATGCTGAGACTAAACCAAATGGCATGGCGGTGATCCTATCTCGTATGTTCTGTTGAAGGTTTTAAATTGCAGAAAAAGGTGGCAAATGTGAACGTGGGGTGTCCAAAAACCTTAACCTTGTGGATGAAAATCCAACCTTTAACCGTTCTTTAAAACTTGTGTGCATGACATGCCACCCTCAGAGAAACATGTGAGTTTCTCCAAGAAGAACCATGCATGAATGAAGTGAATCGCATTGGAATAGTACTTGGTACGCATTTGAGGGAGCCTTTACCATATAAAAGTATTTTCAGAGTAAGGGAATCCTGAGTGGAGTAAGCATGGAGCAAGTGGAATTACATGAGAAGAATACTGAACAACAACAACATAGATTTTGTGGAGCAGACAACAGAAGGAGAGAGAGAGATGTACTTTAAGGAAAGGAGAAAGCTGAGAAAAGAAAAGTAGACAGTGCTTGGTTGTCTTTTGGTTGGGAAGTGGTGGTGGGGTGCTTGCTCTGACAAGGAAATGGAAACCACACCCTCATTCTCCATTTTCATCAATTTTACGTTTTACTTGTTTATACAGCTTGAAAATACATTGGGGGGTTGGGTGGTCCTTTTCAGTTGCTCTCTTCAGTCTTCGTCATAAATATTGCTCCCAAATTTTTCTCTAGTGTGGTGTAACCGTCATTCTCACTATTCATGTCTATCATCATCAACAATTGACTTAGATTTTCATTTTCTTCACGAATAATAGTATATATCTCTCCTAATCTGCTAATGTAGGCTTCCAACTGAATTTTTCTTCTTCTGAAATATAGTATATGTACTCTATATAATCATAGCATGAATTGATTACTCTATATAATCATAGAATATTTACATCTATGATAAGAAAAAAATACCTAGACTTTTAAAAGGATATCATATTTGCAAGCAGTACATTTGTGTGAAATAGGCTCTCTAAAAGTCAAGCATTTATTAGTTTGAGGCAATGAAAAATAAAGAGGATGATATTTTCTTCTTTTCACTTCTCTCTTTTGGTCAAAAGGGAACAAGGAACTTGATCGTAGTTTAAGTGATCTGGTTTCTCACACTCCATTTTCCTCAATTGTGTTTTACAGGACTTACTTTGGGACTTTGGAGAAGAAAGAGGAGGACGAAGAGATAAGAAAATGAAGGAAAGAAAAAAAAATAGGGTGAGAAGTTGCTTTCCCTTTCTTTTTTATTTTATTTTTTAAATTACATTTTTGTGAGATTCTTTACCTTATAAAAACTCCAAAGTAAATCATTTATTTGTAAATTCCTTTCCTCCTACTCTACACTTCTTTTACAGTACCTTGAAAAAAAAAGCACTTTGTATCGATATCTATACGTCCTTTATATGGTTGAGTATACCTTAATCATACTAGTATGGGTTTCATTCTTGGACATTATAATGCAATGACTAAATACTTTTTAAGTACCTACACCTAAACCTGTCTATACTAGGTTGTTTGACCAATTACATGGCAGTCTACTAGAACTGATATGGCGCATCGCCTATCCTATAATTGTCATTAAGGTATGATTAAACACTCTTGTTCTACTAATGTAAGTGACTTATAAATAGTATTATAAATAGTACAATCGTCAAGATATTTTAATTACATTTTCATTAATTACGTATTTATTGCTATTTGATGTGAGAGACTAATTTTGAACATAGTATCTTGTATAAACAGAACCTTCATTCATCTTACAAATGACTATTATTTTGTATTACAAATAATTAATTATGATAGTGAATTGTCTAATTTTGGTTAAAACTAGATAGTATAGTACAACTGGATAACTTGTTTATGTACTCCATCTCAACCACACTAATTGTTTCGGTAGTAGGGTTCGGGATTGTCGACGCTCCGATCTCCTCTCCAACCCGTTGGTGCCCTGCCTTCCGTTAAAGATCTCTTCCACAATACCGAACGGATGTGACCTGTAAGAAACACTCTAACACTCAAGTCAGATCGGTCTCAAGGAGGTCAAATTAGATATTATTGAAAAGTCCTTTTACCTGGTCATTAACACCGTACTTATAGTCATTACTATTAGTAACCAGCAATAATTGCTCGTTAATACCATATGTTTTGTTTCCTCTTCTGTAATATTTGCTCATTAACGTCATTCATTACCTTTTACTGCTCTTTTATGAAACATCTCAACCGTTGCGTAATTCTCTCGGCCCCACTGACCATCGGCCATCGGTCCTTAAGCGTCCACCCACCGTCGCCTGACTGGGTATACTACATAACTCCCCCCAAGCCCTGAGCTGCTTTAGCGAGCGAAGGGGTTTAATGACCCGACCCTCAAATGTGGGTGGTAATGATGGTTCCCGGTTTGGTCTGTAAAGTTACATTGGTTGCAGTCGAAGAGTTGTGTATTCTCAGCCTTACGATTGTCGTACCATCAGCGATCAGGATTAGACCTTGGAACCACAAAAGTTAGATGTGAAAGGTCGTGTATTGCTAATCGTTAGATTTCTCCGTAACCAAGGGCCCAAATTTATTCTAGAATCCGCCTCTACGGTCTATAAATAGGGATGGTACCCCCATTTTCATCATCTTCCTTTCTACTACCTTCCCACCGATCTCAAGAGTTCCTGACAAGGTAATTATGTCTTCTTCATCTTGGTCTACCGATGAGCCTGCCAGTGGAGGTCGGGGGTATGCTGATGGTGCCATGGAATCGTTATCGTCCCCAGGGTCTTCAATTTATGGTTCCGAAGGTGATCCCGATTGATCGGAGAATGTTCCTGACGAAGTAGAGTTAAATGTTGATAATTCACTCGAATGGTCCGGAGCCACTCCACATCCTCCTGTGAACGGTTATGATTGGGCTCCCCATGAGGTTTGTGGTTATTTCCCCTACTTTACCACTAACGCCTCTATAATGTATCTAGTTGAAAGGGTGAGTCTGCTAGCTAATATCAAGGATGCAGAAAATATTTCCTTAGTTGTGTGTCGAGCGAACGAACAGGCCTATCATGGTCGTGAAGGTTATTGCTCGTATTTTTTCTATGTCCATGTCACCTAATTTCTCGATCTAGGCGTAAGAATTCCTTTTTCCAAGTTTCAAATGGGTGTTTTGCGAGAGCTTAATGTTTGTCCGACTCAACTTCACCCTAACGGATGGGTCTTCATGAAAGCTTTTTGTGTTCTTTGCACGACGCTCCTCCTTACTCCCACCCTTGCTTCTTTCCTCTACTTCTTTCGCGCTCTTCCGCACCCGAACAAGTCTTGGGTCTTTAGCTCCTGTAAAGGACAAGCAACTGTTTACCTCGTTTAACTCTTCATACTAGGATTTTAAGGCAAATTTTTTTAAGGTCGCCATACATGATCCTGGTTGGCTGAAATTTTATTTTGACGACAACCAGCCTAAATTCCCATTTTACTGGACTGAAAACCCTAAAAAGGTGAATTCCTAGGCCAAGACTGACATGACACCAGACGAACTAGACGTCATCGACCAGATTGACCAGCTCCCCCGACGAACATCTTCTCCCAGGCTCATCAATTTACTTGGGTCTAACACTCTACGTACTAGAGTGTTTGGTAAGTTTCCCTTTGTCTCCTTTTTCATGAAACAGTCACTATTAACCTACATAAATTTTCTCTTATTTAAGATATTTTTGGTGGAATGGAGAAGCATCAGGCCTTCCTGCGAATGATGGCTCACAAGAAAGACCTTGGTAAGGTCGGTGAGGGTACTTCATCTTCATCCAAGACTACCCCCCACCTCGCACCCTCCTGCAATGTGAACGCAGCCTTAAAGATTTCTGACAGTCAAACTCCTTACGCTGTTGTTAAACCAGCCGACCCTGACTCTTCGAAAAGTGAAATAAAGAGGAAGATAGCTCAGGATAAAGGTCCTTCCTCCCAAAAGAAAAGGAAAATTAGTGGTCCTTTACTCTTCGATCCTCTCGACCCGAATGTTCATGTGGCCGATCGTTTACAATATAACCTCACTCCCGAGGAAAGAAAACCTTTCAAAGAGATGTCTCTGAGTGAGTCTTTGAATATGGCGTACGAGCTTATAGCTCGGGCGAGTGTTTGTATGAATTATTTCGCTGGGACCACTAAGCCTTTATTGGTGGCAGAATTAGAAGTTGCGCGTAAAGACTTGGAAACAGCTAAGAAAGAAAATGCTAAACTGTCTTGCCATCTCGAAGAGGTTGAAAAGACTACCGAAGATGATCGGGAAAAAGCAGCTACTGCCTTAACGGAAGCTCAGAATGACAACTGATAATATCTTTCCTATATCAAAAAAAGATTTGGCAAATATTATTTTTTGATATTTATTGATATAGTTAAATAAGGTAATTATTTACCAATATCAAGTAAAATATCTTAAGATATATTTTCTCCAAAATATCTTTAAAAATATCTAACAGATTTAAACTTGCCCAAAATTACATTTCAACTCTTTTTATTTTATTCAAATTTACACATAAGTCCAAATTTTCCTCTAATTGCACATTAGACATCTCTTTCTTTTCAAAATTGCATAAGAGCCCTGAGTTGACCAGATTAGACCATCTTTGACCATTCAATTTCATGCTTTTAAATGAATAAAATTCTAACTTCAGCTGCACAAATAAACATTAGAACATCCAAAATAATTTATGCAACTAAGAATCATATTTTAAGCATCTTTAATTCTCAAACCCAATAAATCCAATCCTCACAAATTCACTTTAAATCAATCATTTAAGCACAAGAATCTCATAAAAAATTTGAATTCTAAAACATAAATGTGGGCATAAATATGCACTCATCAACAACCGTCTGCTGAAAGAGTCGAACGATACCCTAAAGTTGGACCTGCAGAAGGCATCCACCCAAAACAAAGAATTAATCAAAGAGAGGGATTCCCTTATTACTGCTCGGACAAACTGGCTTTTGAAAACTTAGCGTTGGGAGATGAGGTTTGTAATGAGTGCCTCACTAGTTTTAAACATGGTATTCCCTAGTGCCACTACTTTTGCAATACTCCTCTGAAGCACGATGGGTTTGACATTATGAAAGTTTATCTGGACAATCAGCTTGCCGACTTGTTAGTTCAAGTAGTGAATGATACCTTTTGAAAAACAGGTAGGCTTCGTTTTATACCAAGAGGGGGTGGGGGGGTGAATTGGTGTTAGTTCAGAAACAAAGTCTTTTCGCAATCTTTATATAAAAGTGAAAAGCTTTTTGATCTTTCTTAAAATGCAAGTAATAAAAATTTTAATGCAGCTGAAAAATGCAGTTGACTGCAAAATAAACGAAGTCGACTTAAAATAAAGAGTGCAGGGATAAGGAAAATCAAACACTGGTTTTTATACTGGTTCAACCAACAATGCCTACACCCAGTGTCCTTCCAACCCAGGAAGCAAATGCACTATAATGGTTGCGGTTTTTACAACAAGGAATTTATAGAAGCACCACGCAAAAATATAAATCTCCTCTCTATCCCAAAACCAAAATATAACTGCACAATAAAACCAGAATTGCAGCAAGAATCCCCTCTTCTGCAATCTGAACCCTCGTCGTACAATCCTCAACGTGTAACCAACACTCTTCACAGGATGCCAAGCCTATCACAGCAGACATCATAGGTTGCCAAGCCTTCAATCAACACAACAGTCTTCACAGGATGTCTAGCCTTTAAAGATCAATCAAGAAACACCTTCTTCGTGCATATTATGATCAAGCAGTCAACGCAATTGACTTCTCCCTTTGAATCTCTCTCAAGAGATATCATCACCGTCTTCTTGTAGAATTCTTGGAGCTATTAAAACAGAGAATTCAATCTGAAACAGGAAAATGAAAATATCAAATTCACACAAGTCACAAAACAACTTGTGTTCTGTCTATTTATAGTTTTCTGTTACAACAGATTGCTTCTCAGTCGAATAGCCTAGTAATACAATCGACTGTATTAAAACAGTCATAACAGACAATCAACATATAGGCTCTCAGTCAACAAAAAACAACACACATTTATTACAGTTGACCAAGTCATCAATGCTTAACTAACTTTTGAAAAATATAGTCGGTAGAGCGTGTAAGCATAACAAAATTCCAAACAGATCAGTAACACAGTCAAATATGCAATATACAATGTTGACTGACACATGAAAAAAGATTTTGAAATTCTTTTCAACTCAAAATCTCACACAAAACTGGTTCACAAAATCTGTACAAAGATTTTAGCATAGTCGAATCCATTATAGGTGTATTCGACTGGACTAGAACTTTGTCACAACAAATATAAGTTCATAAAGGTGCTTGTGATCTTTTACTTCCAGAAATGTGCTTTTTATCAAAGACATTTTATTTCACATTTCCATACAAGCATGTTGCACAAATATATCACACAATCAATCACAGGAACATACATCACAGTACATCAAAACATGTTCAGTAGATATGATAGTTTATCAGTATACAAACATGTAATGCAACAACATATGTACTGTTATTAAACATTGTGTTGTCATCATCAAAAACTAGTTTGATATAGAGTTTGTATTGTCAACAATCTCAACAATCAAGTTTATGATAAAATGATATTTCAATTCAATGTACTTACAACTAGAATGAATAATTGGATTTTTAGCAAGATATATAACATTTTGACTATCACTAAATAATGAAGGGCCATCTTACTCTTTCCCCAATTCCTTTAGAAGGTTCTTCAACCATATAATTTCTTTCGCTACTTCTAGATAGCTACATACTCATCTTCAGTGGTTGAGAGAGAGACTCTTCCTTGAAGTTTAGACTTCCAACTAATTGTTGTACCACCCAATGTAAAAATGAAACTTGTTGTTCTCTTTCTACCACTCAATCCTCTTCCCAAGTCTGCATCAGATAACCCTTGTAAAGTGAGATTGCTTCTTCTAAAAGAGAAATGCATCTTTGAAGTGCCCTTTAGATATCTCAATATCCAATTCATACCTTTCCAATGCTCCTTTATGGGATTTGATAGAAATCTGCATGTGCTATTTCAAGTCTGGTACAAACCATAGCATACATCAAGTTCCCTATTGCAAATGAATATGGAACTTTAGACATGTAACTTTCTTCTTCATCTATCTGAGAAGATTTCCCTTTTAAAAACTTTAAGTGAGTTCTTAAAAGTGTATTTCTGGTTTTAGCATTTCTAACATTGAATCTACTAAACAATTTTTCTATATATTTCTCTTGAGATAAGTTTAAAATACCTTAAGATCTATCCTTGGAGATTTTATACTATGAATTTGTTTGGTTGGACCAAAATCCTTCATTTCAAAATTTTCTGACAATTTTTTCTTCAACTTGTTAATTTCTGTCATATTAACTCTTGCAATCAACATGTCATCAACATATAAAGCAAGGATGATATAACTGTTAACATATTTTTTTCACATAACAACAATATTCTTCTTCACATCTATGAAAACCTACGTTTCTCATAAACTTATTAAACTTCTTGTACCATTGTCTCGGTGCTTGTTTTCATCCATACAAGCTTTTTTTGAAGCTTGTATACAAGATTCTCCTTGCCTTATGCTTTAAAACCTTTTGGTTGTGCCATAAAGATTTCATCTTCAAGATCCCCATGTAGGAATGCAGTTTTGGCATCTAACTGCTTTAGATGAAGATTTTTTGTAGCTACTACACTCAAGATGATTATGATGGTAGTCATCTTGACAACATGAGAGTAAATTTTTGTAAAGCCAATTCCTTGTTTATGTTAGAACCTTTTCACTATGAGTCTAGCCTGTATCTTCTATTATCGTCAGGTTCTTCTTTTAACCTATAGACCCACCTATTTTGCAAAACCTTCTTTCCCTCTGGTAGCTTGGTTAAAGACCATGTTTTATTCTTCTGAGGTGACTTTATCTCATCTTTCCTTGTTAGCTTCCACTTAAAATATTCATCTTCCTATATAGTATTAGCAAAATGCTTTGGCTCACCAGCATCGGTTAACAACAAGTAGTGTAATGAAGGAGAATACCTTTGTGGTGCTATAATTGTTCTGCTAGATCTTATAATCATGACTTCAGAAGTTTTTGACTCTACTATATGTTCTGGTTCTAACTCAAGATCTACCTTTGTATTCTGCCTTTTGTTGACTACATCACTTCCTAAAATTTCTTTTAATGATATGTGTTCTGGCTGTGCATTTACCAATTTTGCAGTCTGTCTTTATAGAACATGTTTCCATTAAAACTAACATTTCTACTTCTAATAATTTTCTTGTTTTGGTCATCCCAAAACCTGTAACCATACATGTCAGATCCATAGCCAATGAAATAACATAGTTTTGCCTAAGAGTCTAGTTTATCTTTGCTATTAGAGTCCAATAAAATATATGAAGTGTTGAGACAAGACAAACTCATCTACAACATCTTTGGTTTTGAGGTTTAAACAAACAACATTAAACGAAGTAGTCTTAGATATAGTCGCTGAGTAAAAATAGTCAAAACACTAAACGATATATAGAAACACTAAGTCAAAAATAGAAGGTGTCAACCTATCAAATCCAACTCGTAGAAAACAGTTAAGTCCAACCTAGATACAATAATAAAATGAAAATCTGAAGATGATATAGCAAGGATAATAGGGTAAGTAGAAACATAAGCGTTAAACCCAAAATTCCTAATTATTTAGTAACATAGGAAAGCTTTAGGAAAACACTTAAGTATAAATTAAACATAAAACAACCAAGTTAAGGCATCCAGACGCAACACTAAACAATTCACAAGTCAAAGCGTGTATGATCCAACCAAATTCATCATGCAATACATATTTTATCCAAATTCATGCTTGTAACTCAACATAGAATAATATTCAAGTCAATGATACAACCATACATATAAATCAATAATACTATTACTCAAGATTTCACCCAATATGATAAAAGATTATTAACAACTTAAATAATTGGAATATTACGTAAGAACATTATCCTAACTACAGACCTTTAATTGAAGATTTGACGATCAAAGTAATTAAAAACATGTTTAAAACGTACAGTATAATTTTCAGTTTGATCCAATGGTTAATAAAACAAAATTCTTAATTTTTGCATAGGTGATCCAAAAACAAATTTTAGGTTGTGTTGAGATCCCTAAGAAACATGAAAATAAATTCTCCAAATATAGAATTTAATTAAACATCTGATCAGTAAAAGTGAATCAATATGTCTTAGGAACTACATATCCAAATTCTAGGATAATCTAACGGGTAACTAATAATGTCATATTTTACCATGATTTCAGTGATGAATCAAGAGAAAATGTCAACCCTTTCTTAACTTTTTACCTTGTAAATCCTAGTTTTCTTTTAGTTTGTTAAGTGGTTGCACCCCAAGTTTTAATGAGATATTTTGTTCACTAATCCTTGCTTTTATGTGCTTAATGTAATTGGAAGAAGTCTATGCATCAAATGAAGGCACTGGAAACCGAGAAAAGCAAGAAAAACAGCAAAAATGAAGAACCGGAACTCTGCTGAAATCAGGCTCGGCCCCCCCTGGCCTAAGGGGGCTTGAGCGCCAGTGCACCAGTTCCTGAGTTTCACTATCGCGCGCCTGAGCACCCCATTTTTGGGGGGCTTGAGCACCGACTTTGCTAACATGACAGATTTGCCTTATATCACTTGGAGGCGCAAAGAGCTTTGTAGACACATTTTCTCTGCTTGGGAGCTCTTGGAGGCGAGCTAGGAGCTGTGGGAACAGTCCTTCTTCATCATTGGGTTCTCTTCTTTCTTTCATTTCCACCATTGTTGTAAGCTTGAGCTCTCCATTCATGGAGAGCTAGTTTCATTATCGTTGGGGGATTGTTGTAGCCACTGAACTCTATTGTAAATCACTTTGTTTTGAATGAATATATGTCTTTTTCATTGAGCGTTAATGTTTGAATTCTTCTCTTAATGCTTGTTGTGAAGTTGCTACCCATGACTTGATTTTAGGGTTGCTTAATATTGGGAAATGTTGGGGAAATCCGGACTTGGGTTAAACACCTAAAGGAAATAGTATCTAGGGATAGAACTAGGACCTTTGGTTGTCTTAAAATCTCAATTCTTAATGCAGAACTAATTGTTAGGTTTTCTAAGGGATTGGAGCCTAATAAGGAAGTCTAGGCTCTTTCTGCCAAGGGATTGGGGTTTGAGTAAATTAGTAGATTGACATTGACATATTAATGAAGAGGAAGTGATTTTATTTACATAAGAGTGAAGTCGGTGAAAGCATACCCCCAACAATACCATTCCATTTCATTTCTAATCTTACCATTTCCAAGTGTTTGAGTGCTTAAGATCACTTTTATCATTTATGTTTTATAGTTACTTTAATTGAACCAAAATTCATATTAAAGGGAACCATTCTTTAGCCTAAGTTAGTTAGATAATTATACGATAGCAAAGTGTTGACTGAGTCTCTTAGGAAACGATATCCGGTCTTACGGTTTTACTACTTGAAACGATTTGGTACGCTTGCCAAAGTCTTAACATTAATTAAGAAGAAATTGAAGTTTTATTGAGGTAACTTAAGGACATAATTTAAATGGTTTTCAACTCTACCCAAAATGAGAATTTAATTCTAGTAAGCACATACATCTAATTCAAAATTTGAGCAGTCAAGATGAATTGATATTTGTTATGAACCATATATCCAAATTTTGAACGAGGTAACTTAAGGACAGAAATACAATGTTGATTAAGTTATTCAAAATGTGAAATTAATTCCCCAAAGTACAGACCTAAACTTGAAAATCCGAGTGGTCAAAATGGTGTAAGATATCTTTGGAATCATATATCAAAATTTCAGCTTAATCTAATGGTTAATGAAGTGGGGATTGAAATTTTATCAAGGTAAATAAGAGACAAAAATAAAGTGTGGTGATCATTTTAATCAAAATTGTGAAATTAATTCTTCTAGGTACAAACCTCAAATTACAAATTCGAACCGTCAAAATAGAGTAATATATCTCAGGAATCACATATCAAAATTTCAACTTAATCTAACGGTAAATGAAGTGGGGATTGAGATTTTACCGAGGTAACTTAGAAACTAGAGTAAAGTGGTGAATTAATTTACTCAAAATTGCAAAATTAATTCCTCTAGGTACAAACCTCAAATTACAAATCGCAACGGTTAAAATTGAGTAATATATCTTAGGAATCATATATCAAACTTTCAATTTAATATAACGATAAATGAAGTGAGGATTAAGGTTTTATCGAGGTAATTAAAAAAAATAGAAAACAAGAAAAACATAGTCAAGAATAACCAAAACCCATACAAGTGGACAAATAACTAGTATTACTAAAATCCAACATGCTTATATCTTATATCATCACAATCATGAACCTAAAATATACATCTATTATGCACAAAGAAAAGAGTTTTCTCCCTCTGTTTCTTTTCTAGAAATTTTCTTAGTTGAAGATTGTTCCTCGTAGCCTTTTAGAAGCTCTTCTCTTCATGCAAAAAAAAAAATTATTATAATTTTTCAACCTGTATTCTTCTGGTTTGCTTACAGATTTCATTTCCTATTTATAGGCCATATATGAGTCCCATGTGCTTGATTTCTTCATTTATAATTGCTGCCATTGAAAGTTCATTATTTTATATGGTTAAAAATTCTTAAAAAAAGTCCATGAAAAAACATATCTAAGAAGGTTTAAACCTTTGCCTTGCTATCATCATACATAGCTACCATTTGAGCTACCACAATTTCTAGTTTAACTTAACATTTTTCTTCTATGTAAACTCATTAATTACGTTTCTACCCATAAAGAAATTTATTAAGGTAAATATTTTCATGGGTCTTACATCCATATCTTGTTTTTATCGATGCGAGACTTTGTTTGTATCCTAACAATCCTTCTCCTCAAACGAAGGACTATGGTTCTCCACCTTCCCTAAGAGTCAAGTTCTCACAAATTTATTTTTGGTACTACTCCAAAAGAACTTTTACCCATAGATGTATCTTATGTGTATATAAACCTACGTGAGACTTTGTTTATATCCTAACACCTCATCTATAGACGTCGTTAATTTACCTAACGGTTCCTTCAAATAAAAATTTACTCATTATCGGAATCCTTTTAACTCTCTAAACACTTCCTATATCTCCTTAGACTTTATATGAATCATATAGATTTCATCAAATACAACCTCTAAGTTAAAATCACTCATTTGTCATACCTTAACCAAACCTAAGTTTGAAATTGAAATTAAAAATGAGAGTAAATGTCAATACTCCCTACGAATAAGATGTAGGTTAGTTCCTAATGCTAAAATAGTTGTAAAATCTTGTTTGATGCGTCTAAGCAATAACTGATTCATCAAGTACTCGGTTGGTTTGCTCGACCACTTCTAAATTGGAGCTTGAACTCAATGAATGTAGATGGTGAACGATTTACATGGAACTTTCTTCATGGAAACCAGACATCGTTTTATAGAGTGATCGAATGTGACCTCCTCCTCTACTTCAAATCATTGAAGGGAGAAGTTGGAAGCTAGATGAAGTGGTCCTATGAGAAGGAGGAAGCTAGCCAAGATGTTTCTGACCAAACATCATCGAATAATTTGTACTCAAGACCTTGCAAAAGGTGGATGACCACATCCTAAACGCATAAAGGTTGAAGGGGGGAATTGGATTATGAAACAATGTACGGCACATTCTTCTGTCTTTAATGCTCTGTTGCTTAATAACAAAATTGCCCTCGTTGTAGATTTTCCATTTCATATGGAACACTCCCAGATAAGTTATATATGTGGCAATTTCTTCGTCAATTATTTGGCCAAAGCGTGGTGGATTTCATGTTATGTATGTTATTGTAATGTTTTAAAACATTATCCACGAAGGCTTTCAACAGGCTTATTGGAAGTGCTTCCTAGTAAAGAATTTCGTTTGACTTTAGTAGACATAATTAATACAACTATTCTTTTTGTACATCACATAAATGCTGTAATGGAACTAACCTGCTAACAAGTGAAGGTAGATGGGAAATTTAGATCCTACTGAAAATCAGAAACAAAGTCAAAATACAACAAAAACAATTAAAAGACACAGAACCTTTCTCTACAGCATGCACCACTTTATACGACTAACTAAAACTATTTCAAGGTCTACAAAACAACCTTACTTTCATGCTGTCGTATTCCAAGGGTGCCAGATATTCCATCCATGGCAACCGATGCAGACACATTCTAATGCTTCTATCTAAGTATCGCTTATTTGAAATAATTGATCGGACATAAACCTCGCACATAAGCAACTTATGGAAAAGGAAAAGAATTAGGACATACTTGGATAAACTTCTCCATGAACACTTCTAGACAAAGAAAATAATATTTCATTTTTCCCTCTCATTCTTTTCCTCCTAAAGCTACTTAAAGGAGAAATTTATCCAAACAAATCCTTACATTATGTTCAGAAGCCATCTTCTGTGTCTTTTTTTGTACATTAGACCTCTGAACAGACCTTCATCTATGAGCAGATGTGTGTGGCATGGGGTATGGCACAGGACCCAAGTTCATTGGGGCTCCAGGAACAACTGTCCCAGGAACCGGGGCACCAAGACCGTATGCCATGTGTGCTGGGGCAGGAAGGTTCACTGGGGTGCCAACTGCAGATACAAGAGGTCCTCCTATAGGTTGTCCAATGGTAGGAGCAGCGTATATTCCTACACTTGGGGCAGCACTTGGGGTTGGAGGGGCTGGTTTCGTTGGTTTTCCAGAATTTGCTGCAGAACCATTTGTTTGGCCAGTAATTGGTCCTTGAGGTGCTGAAACATCACCATTGTTGACACTGGTGATATCATTTATGCTGGATCGCCTTCTATCTTTATTCATCGAGTTCAACCGAATGAAGTACTTTTGGGCATGGCTTGCAACTTGTGTAGGTGTTCTTGTCACTACAAAGTTCCTTGATATGCTTCGCCAGTCACCTTTTCCATATTTTTCCAAGCCAAGAAGAAATAACCTGTTCAAGCGAATCAGTGTGTAATTGTTAAAAACGAAAATTGTGATTGGAAGCATGTCAAATACCAGAACAGAAAGTACCAATGAAATGCACATTATTGTTCATAAAATTGTCAAATCCACATGCAACCCAGATCCTTAGTTTTTAACTTCCAACAGAAGAAAAACTCTAATGATATCTGGTACGTTAAAATTCAAGATAGCTTCATTCCCTACACATGGACTAAAATTAACACTTTGCTTTGAAAATTATGACAGGCACTGTACCATAAGCCCCATCTTTAGTAGCTCTATGGTTAATATGATATTGACAGTCATATGACTCATCTTTATGATTAATAATTACTGAAAGTCATATTTACATGGCTAAAACATCAAACTGAAAGCAAGAAAGATTCTGTGCATAAAAAGAATTATAGAGATGCATAAAAAGAGATGCCTCAGCAATCACCATATCAAAAGAAGTATATAGAGAGATGGGTTGGCTAGGTGCAAACTCAACTTTACATGGAAGAGTCATTCTTGGCTAAAGGGAAAAAGGCATTAAAAGCTACAAGATCTTTGGACAGAATTGCAGGATTGGCAAATGACTCCTCTCTGGAGAGGCCATTGTGAATTTAAATTAAGACTTCAGATGATTTGAGATGGGTTCTTGCAGCTGAATCTCGGAACATGAACCCTGAAATCTTGAGGACGTCATTGTGGAAACTAGATTTCAGTCACAAAAACTCCAGTTCAGGTTTGGCTTCGTATTTTGATCTTCCACAAGAATATTGGGTGTGTTAAGGATCCCATATATTTTCTAGCAACAGGTGTAGGTGAGCATATTTCTACAGATGCAGCTACTATCGATTAAAAATATGGCCATCCTGCAAGAATTTTGGTCGACGTTAATCTTGAGGATGAGATCTTGGATCAAGTTACGGTAAAAAGGGAAGGTTTTGCTTCTTTCTTTTTTCTGTAAATATATTTATGCAGACTCCCAGATTTTTGTCTTGGTTGTCACTCTATGGGAGATAATGTTTCTCAATGTTGACATAATAGGATCAATTCAGGAAACTGATATGAATAAGGTGGAAGATTTAGTTAGCAAATAAACTGGTACAAGAGTAAGGATTTGAGAAGAAGAGCAGCAGGATTATATTACACAACAGATACAATAGCAGTCTTAAGGGTTCTGAGACCACAGATTATGGTAGTATGCCATCCCTTATGCAAAAAAGATAAGGATTGTGCTGAAACCAACATGATAACAGTTCTACAAAAAGATATTCAATTGATCGATCAATCTTGGGTTGATCAATCTGAAAAGGAGGAAGAAATTCAAGATGTAGTCAAAAAGCAAAATCAAAAAGATCCAGGGCTTTTACTTCCTTAAAATCACCTTGACAAGTGTTAAACCATAAAGTATTTTCCTCAAATATAAGCAATGGCAGAAGAACAATTTGGTGCCTATGTTCCATGAATATCTATCAATATGTTCTTATGAAGTTATAGAAGGCGTGGACATTTTTTGTTGTAAATAGTAAATTACTAGAATAAATATATCCTTAATATATCTATAGTGACGAGGAGAAAATATCTTTAAAATATTCTAATTCATTTCTTTAAAATCAGAAACATGTGCAAGTTCTCAAATATGCTTTCATCATAGAAGACTTGAACATCCTTCATCCAACCTTATCAAATCCTTGTTCATTTCTTTGTAAAAGTTTAGTATAGTTGTTGATGGGAAACCATCCTGCCACATTGACCAAGAAACAAGAAAATGGAAAAATGATAAATAAGGGACCAATCACTATAACCATAACTATGAATAGAGGAAGATTGGGCTTCTACTGACACCTTTGTGGGCCCAAAACACTTTACATGGGCCATATCTAGTGGATTGTAAATTTGCAAAGAACAATAATAAGGCTATTGCTTCCTGTACCTATCAAATTTCTCCCAGCACCCTATCGTTCAGGATTTCATTTTCCGAAACACAGTAAAACAAATCTGGATTTTTTTTCCCTCAAGGCAATCACCTCTCTCTTATTTCCTGGAAGCTTTTGATTGAGTGGAGCAAGAAATTTGATAGGATGCTGGAAGGTTTCACCTAAGAATAATTGGAATCGTAATTGGCAAACTAGTCTAAGATATTTAAGCTTGTAATTAGACCAAGTAGTCTAAGATATTTGGGATTGTATTTGGACCAAATAGGAATGTTTCTTCTTACACTCCATCAAATTTTTTCTTTCACCCCATCAAAGGGATTTTGCTTTCCGGAACTTCTGGATCAAAATTTCCAAAAGTTTATGATGGGGTGTAGGAAGAAACACCCCCCAAATATACCAGGTTATTTGACCTTGTATTTGGACCTCATAGTCTAGGGTTACCTTGCATGGACTTGTAAATAAATATTGGGGTTTTGATAGCGTTTAAATTGGGTTCATGCAAGCCTAGAAGAAGCCCTAGGCCGGTCATGATCTAATACTAGGCGCACATGGACTTTGCATCACATTTCATACATTAAATGTAACTAGATCCATGAGTGGCACTGGTTTTCTAAGAGCACATGGGGAAATTCAATTATGCTCTTGAAATTCTCACCCAAGAACTCTATAAATACGGTCATTACTCCGTTATATTTTCATTTTGGAACATACTAGATAATTGATGCAAATTTTGTGTCTTCTCTTCTTTCAAGAGTCACCACAGGAATGCTTTCCTTCTTTAACCTTGTGAGCCCTTAGAAACATTGTTTGACCACGCTTATCCATTCTTCAACCTCTTTTCTCCTAGCTTCTTCAACTCCATTCATTCCAATTCGTTTACATTCCTCCATCAGTTCATCCTTGCTAGACCAAAGATGGTTATAGACCCTTAATTTTGATGGTAACAAACAATTAAACATGTATAAGGATTTGGAAAAAAAGTTTTTTGATCAAACGATGCTTTAGTCTTCTAGTGTCCATTGTATGATTAAATACATCCACTTGATCAAGTTACAATCAAAAGGCACACCCTATGTAGTGAAGTGAAAGAAGTCAGAGTAAACCACTCCAACAATTCATAGCCATACATGGTAGAATTTGTAACTAACTTCAGCAAGATAAGTACATTGTTTTATTTTATCAAGAAATTAAGTTGGAGAAACAAATTAAATGACATTTACATCATGGTGATTTCCTCTCTCTACATGAAGGTTTCAGACAAAGACTTTCCAACAGCTATATTTTCGGGGTGCTATATTTATACATTGAAGAAGAGTCTTTGATTAACGTACATCATGTAGAAAAATTCATTTTACGCAGAAACAATTCAAATTTTCTCTAATATATATCTTAGGAGTGTCTCTAATATACTTTCCTTTTTAAAAATTTATTGATTGATAGGACTAAAATTAAATCTGGGTTCAACATGACTCTATATTCTTCAGTCAAGACAATTATCTTCAGTCAAGACTTCTTTTGAAGACAACTAGTGATGAAAAATATATAATTTAGAAAAAATGTTCATTTGGGAAAGAATATACTTTAATTTTGCTATAATGAAAAGTGTTTTTGTAACCATCATCCTCTGATGTAGCTATTTATTGAAAAAAAAATGATTAATTTCTCTTCACAAATATTATACATTCTTGTAAGATTTTTTAGAAAAATCATTTTAACATATCTAAGCCATTTGTATCTAGAACTTCTAAAACATTATCATTCTGATATCCAGGTCTTATTGTGTCATATTCATAAGTTCTCTGACTTTGACTATAAAGATAACAAAGTATGACTGAAGGAGAAAATTTCTAACACAAGTCCCATTCACAAGCTGTGTCCATGATTTCAAAAAGTAAAGGGATAAAAAGTATTTAAAAGAAGAAAGCAAAAACAGGGAACCCACAACTTTTATCACCAAAAGACACAACATTGAAAAATGAAATAACTGATTAACTTACGGGGACCCAAAATCAGAAGTTTAACTATTTCATTATATATTGTATCTTTAGTAAGTCCACAACTTAAGACTACTGGTAGTATGGACGGACTACATTCTAGTTCTAATTTGGAATAAGCAGCACAAGTGTTTCTGATACATAAATTTGATTAGCTTAACCATCCAACAACCAAGATGCTGATTCAATAGCAGCATCATGTTACCGTTATTAACTTAGCATGCTTCACACACGACAGGATTAAGCTACATCAGATATAAATTCGAAACAAATGTAGGAGAAATGAATATTTTTTTTACTGCAGAGTGGCCTTTCCGAAGGGAAATCACCTTAAGTAATCTAGAGTATCATTGACAACAGTGACTTACATCATGAACCCGAAGGCATGTTTGCAACTGAAGAAGTCACCACATGGCCAACTTCACTTTTGGGGCATGGTTTGGTTTTTTGGCTCAGGCAAGATACTGTTTGTCTTTTAACAATACTGCATTATACTTAAATATTTTCATTCCAAAAGTCCATAACTTCACCAAAAAATTTTATGATTAACTGATAATCTAAACGGTTCTTCTCACTGCGTATTCTCTCATGTACACATCCCGAAACTATCATCACGCATATCAATTGAAAATTAGATACTATTATTGCTCCAATGAAGAATTAATACAATAAAAAAATAAGTAGAATGTCAACTTAATATCCATACCAAGCAATAGCTGAACTATGATTTTGACTTGCTCTTCCTCTAAACAGATATCTAATCTGAATATCTTGTCACCATCTCTAGACTATAAATACCAATGCAGTTAACATACAATTTGATTCTTGAAAGTAGCAGCTTGTGATATTTTATTCATTTATTTTCTGGAAGAGCATGCCTATTGAATTCCATCCATGAAATGACAAACTCTCAAAAACCAATGGAACACGGGTGCCACTTCTAAGGAATAAAAGTATGTATTAACACAACAATATGTGTAAAACCATCTAGTTTTAAGATCCCACACCCCAGATACTCAAGTTAACATAATCCCTTGTTGCTAGCCCCCACAGCATTAACCTAGATAAGAAACAACTAGACAGCATTTGTTTGGAAATCATGGAGCATGACAACAAAAGAAGTAACAAGTAAGCTTCCTGTCAGAATAGTGTCTCTTCCAAAGTACGATCAAACTGATATTTCTGGAAGAATCAAAGCTAAAATACTGTTATAAACACAAACCAGTGGTGCAATCCAGACAGATGACTAAAGCCATCGAGAAGGAAGTATAGTTTGGTAAGATATTCTTGTTAAACAATTAGTACTAATAAGTCATATGACATTTTAGACTGAATGGAAAATAACCTGATAGAGATCAGAAGAAATAACTACTAGTTAACGCACACAAGGATCACTGACTATATAATCAGATTCAAGTTCTGAGTATCTAAAAAGTATATGGTTGAAAAAAACAAACTTGAGACAACAAATTCAAACAAAGTCAAAATTAACAATAAGCAACCTGCCTCGTGCTGTTTACCATGCCTTATACTAGAATATATAGGTTTTCTGAATAAGCAAAGAGAAACTAACCTGTGTTCATCCTCTGTCCATGCAATACCCTTTCGTCGTTCCTGATCTGATCTTGAAGCCTTATTTCCATGACTCGATTCGTTGTTACTATTCCATGAACTGCCTCCCTTCTTGCCAGCTCCTTCATCACTAGCATGGCTTGCTGAGCCCTCTGAAGGATAATTATAAGATGGCAAAGGTACGCAACCAGATTCAATCTGATTAACATCTTCAACCAAGAGCTTGTAGTGGTGCTTAATCTCTTCCAAGGTTTTCCCTGGTACATCAGCCGCAATCTTCTCCCATCTGTCAGAAGCATCTTCAGGATGAATTGCCAAGGCATTTTCAAATGCTTTATCCTGTTCTTTGCTCCACTCGGAGCTACTTCCGACTTCATCCGCAGTCATCTAGTCTTGTTTAAATCAACTATAGAGATTTGTTTCAAAAGGAGAGGAAAGGTTTTTATATAACAGTTCAACAATCCACGTCAAACCCACACCTTAAATATCACAAACACACTGGTTTGTTTCATGGGAATAACGGATCTAGTTTATTTCTTTGAAGACAACCTTAATATTACTTTGATCTTATGCTAAACTATTGCAGCAGATATGTTGCAATAAGTTCCAGTCCTGAAGTAGAATCAACAGAGAGACAGAAAATGCCATGAAGCAGAACAGAGTTCAATACCAAGTAAATCCCAAACACTGAGGTATGTAAAATTTCAATGGCGATTTTTGCTTCGGAATTGAAAACTGGACTCTTGTGAATAGTTTACCTATTAATGAATGAAAAGGCAACAAAGTACAGTCAGGGCATGAGAAATATCTGATAATCATTAATACAAAGATGCAATCCTTGGCATTTTAAGGGAAGTGAAAATATGGACATTGATGTGAAGTTAGTCAATGAGATGGTAATTAGGGCTCTGGATTTCAAATACACGAAAGAGACATTTCATAAACAAACAAAGTAGAAAAATCGAGAAGTGTATAATTGATAACAGGGGATTAAATTACTATATTCCATATGCAAAAAGGAAAAATAGATTATCCATATCTCTACTGATAAGAACAGTTTTAACAGCACAGGACCACATAAATATAACTTGCCACCACCATACTACAACCTATAACAGTTGTAAATCTCACATTCACTGAACACATTCTACACCCTCCTATTTTGCTTTTTATTCTTGCTATATCACTCTAAGTTTTAAGCCTACCCTAAAGACCAAATCAAGGTCCAGCCAGCATCATTAAATGGTTGTCTGGATTACCGTTTCCGATTCTTCAAACAAAAAGTCTCACTTTCCTATGCACTAAACCTAGAAGTAAGTCTTTTTGTTCGATTGAGATTGAATTGAGTTTATTTTAATGTAACGGTTACGCAAACACTCACTAAGAATTTTAAAGTTGAAGAAGTTTCAGAAAGACCAAAGGGTTATTTATAAGAACATTACAGTGATTATCAAATGAGTTTAGGTCTTTATTTCCATCTTGGCTATCAATAAAAGCATGCAAGAATCAGCTAAACAAATCCAATCTCAACATTTTGATCAAAATCCCTAGTACGAACTCTGAACCCAATTCAACTTACCTCGGAACAGTAAAATAAACAGCTGATGATTCCCTTCAATTGAGGAATAGCTATGCCTTTTTTTTATCTGAGCTAAAAGTGATTAGTAAGTAATCCCCTAAAAAACATAGTAGGCCAAAGGTACAACCATCATTCCCAGGCTTCTGACACTCTAACTAACCAACCTAAGTCTGTCTTTCACACCATTTTAACTGATTTAATTGCCAGTCAAGTAAAAAGTTAAAAACCTATTTCTGACAGTGAAGGGCTTGGTGACCCTTGTTTCTTCACAAGTTTGGTAAAAAAGAAAAAACTATAAATTTCAAAACATTTTATTATGATTTTAGAATTAATTTTAACCTATTCAAAAGTAAAATGAAATTAGTAATTATCCCAACAAAGGCATATAAAGATAATCCAGATATTAAGAAAAAGAGAGTAAAAGATAAGAACCAGATTTAAGATAAAAAAACCTTAACTGGGTAAGAATTCGTTAAGGGCAGAACTAGGAAATCATAAATGACATTGATAAGGGTTATCCTTAGATACCACAAAGAGATAGATGGGTCACAATTGGTCCCATCCCAACAATAGCTTTGCCACAAATAGGACAGCAGGAGTTGAAAAAGCCAGAACCCAAGTTGCAGCCCACAGGAATCTGCAGGACGCATTAATATCTGACAGATGATTATACAACATGAAGAGAGAGAAAGAAAAGATTGAGGAATAAACCAAAAGGAAAGTTAGAGAGAGAAAAAGAATGAATTTTTTTGAACCCCTTTTGCTTTTTTTTTTAACATTCCAAAAAAATGAAAAATTGAAAATGATATCAAGTAGCAGAAGATCAGGTAAGATAACAATCATAACATAGGATACGAGAGCATAAACAGCAGAAAAAGATTTAAATTTATTGTTATGAATTACGGGAGTTTGTGAAAAATAATGAAAGCCAAGCTATTACCTTTTCTTCTTTCTGGAGTGCTTGCTTCAATCTTTTTTATGCTAACTACCTTCAGCTCACAGAGAGACTGTTGAACACAGAAAAGAGTCAAATAAAGCTGTATGGTCTATATATAGGTACTGAACTGGATCAGTATAATGCTTCTCTCTCATGATCCCTTTTTTTGGAGCTATGCACAATTTTTTCTTTCTGTTTATCTTATCAGAACAGTAAATGCATACATTCCTATAAACTAATAATAAACGTGTGATGGTTTAAGAGAACTAATCATGAAGGATTGAATGTTATCTTTTATACATATTATATTATTATCATTAATGAAATTGAATAATAATCAATCAAAGGATGTTCCTATTTTGGCTGTTTTGGATAAAGTCCTAGTTAGACACCAAAACCAGCCAAGTTGCAACACCTTGTGGAGAATCAATCATTGCCAACCACATCAGATGAAAGTCAAATTTTGCCGGCTAAAACGAAAGGCCGCAGAGACTGCACATGGTATGGGACATTCAATAATTATGTCTTTTTACATTCCTCAAGGCTGTAATTTATCATTTGAAAAACATGTTTTTTGCAAACGTGTAATTTTCTTATCTCATCTTCCATGTAAGCCGAAAAATATTAACAATTTTAAATAATACTGTTATAATAATTTACACAATACTTAACATACTTCCCTGCACTTGGAATGAAGTGAAGAAAGAGACAATGGAAAAAAATAATTTAAAAATTGAATTAGAAAGAAAGTGAGAAGAAAGCAAAATCTAGTCTTTTATATCAACAAGTTAACTTCTTTTCTTTTTCTCATATAGAAACTGGTAGATGACTCAAAAGCGTCAAAGGAAGGGAAAGATATTTCAAGCTAATTTTGAGTTAATTCTTAGATTAGGAATGTTGTGTAACACTGGACTTTTGTTGATTTTTTTTTGTAATTATTATCATGTCTGTACAAATAGAACCTATTATTTAGCATTTAATTTGTACTATATGCTGGTTGCTTATTAGATAGTTTGTTGAATTATGCAACTAATTACTTCAATAAGTTTATTGTATAAAGATCTATTTTCTTACTTATATAAAAAATTTGATTCATTTGTGACTAAAGATTTATGCCTTTGATAAAAACTCTTCAATAACTGCACTTGGTTTTTATATTTGATTTTTTTAATTTGACATGACTGAACATTTTTTAAGATTAGGACTAATTTTTCACCGTGCTAATCCATCATTTATTTTAAATAATAAAATATATATATATATATATATATATATATATATAATAAAAGAAAAAATAGAAAATCAAAAGAGACAAGAATTTATCGTGGTTTAACATATAAATACTTATGTTCAAGAATATACTAGGAAATATTTTTGCATTTTGATGTGTTTCTCAAACTTAAGAGATGATTGCTTATATAGCTAAATATAAAACAACATCTCACACTATTAAGCGATGTGAGACTAAATTAAGCTCTACAATACTAGTCATTCTCCCACTTGGAGCTTAATTTACATTATCCCCTAGTGTAGTTATCTTCATTATCAATTACTCTTGAGTGTCAGTTAAGGCAATAAACCTCAACTTATTTGTTGTGACAGTCTTGGTCAACATATTAGTTAGATTTTTCACACTCGAAATCTTTGACAAATGCAAGTCTCCATCATTTATCAAGTTTATGGTGAAAAGATAATTCAGTTCAATGTGCTTGCATCTTGAATGAATAATTGGATTTTCAGCAAGATATATAGCACTTTGATTATTATTGAATAATGGAGGGTCATCTTACTTTTTTCCTAATTCTTTTAGAAGGTTATTCAACCATATCATCTCCTTTGCTATTTTTGAGATATCTACATACTCAACTTTAGTGATTGAGAGAGAGACTCTTCCTTGAAGTTTATACTTCTAACTGATAGTTGTATCACCCAATGTAAAAATGTAACCTGTTGTACTCTTGCTACCATCCATATCTCCTCCCAAGTCTGCATCAGAGAACCCTTGTAAAGTGAGATTGCTTCTTCTAAACGACAAATGCATCTTTGAAGTGCCCCTCAAATATCTCAATATCCACTCCACACCTTCCCAATGCTTCTTTCTGGAATTTGATAGAAACCTACTCAGAACTCTTATTGTATGTGCTATGTCAAGTCTAGTGCAAACCATAACATACATTAGCAATAAGTAAGGCTACCCAAGTCCTAGGAACAAAAACAAACTTCTAACATTCAACTTATTCAATAGATAATTCTCGCAGGATTTTCACTTATAAAACCACCCATTTCTAACATTCAACAAGCTCACTACAACCAACATTCATCATACCATACCATCAATTTCAATAAGTTGCACAATACACTATCATACAACTCAAACTCAAATTCAACCATCACCCCATACAATTGCAACATACCAAAACAGTTTAACAAGTTACTCAAACTTTAAAAGAAAATGAGGCATTTAGCTTCCTTTACCTTATGGAAGCTCAACCACTTTAAAAGGCCAAGCCTTCTATTGCTTCTTAGATGGATATTCAGGTTACAATCAAATAGCTGTGGACCCCAAAGATCAAGAGAAGACAGCTTTCACATGCCCCTTTGGGATATTTGCCTACCGGAAGATGCCATTTGGGCTTTGCAATGCCCCAGCCACTTTCCAAAGATGCATGCAAGCCATATTCTCTGATCTTGTGGAGAAATGTATAGAGGTTTTCATGGATGACTTCTCTGTTTTTGGAAGCTCATTTGATGGATGCTTGG
>NW_014542365.1:1554489-1559480 GCF_000741045.1 Vigna radiata var. radiata | reverse complement strand
CTAAAGTGGAAGTGATTGAGAAGCTTCCTCCACCAACCAATGTGAAGGGCATTAGAAGCTTTCTTGGCCATGCTGGTTTCTATAGAAGATTCATAAAGGACTTCTCCAAGATTGCAAAGCCTTTGAGCAATCTCCTTGTGAAGGACACACCCTTTGAGTTGGATGAAGAATGCTTAAATGCATTTGAAATTTTGAAGCACAAGTTGATCTCGGCCCCGATGATTATAGCTCCTAATTGGGATCAAGATTTTGAATTGATGTGTGATGCCAGCGACTATGCTATAGGAGCTGTGCTTGGTCAAAGAAGAGAGAAGGTTTTTCATACCATTTACTATGCAAGCAAAGTCTTGAATGAAGCCCAACTCAATTATGCCACTACGGAGAAGGAGTTTTTGGCCATAGTATATGCTTTGGAGAAATTTAGACCTTATCTCATTAGGTCTAAGGTGATCATTTACACTGATCATGCTGCCATCAAATACTTGCTCACTAAACCTGACTCCAAGCCTAGACTAATCAGATGGGTTTTGTTGCTCAAAGAGTTCGATGTTGAGATTCATGACAAGAAGGGTAGTGAGAATGTGATCGCGGATCATTTATCTAGGCTCATTAATGAAGAAGTCACATGCAAGGAAGAAGAGATCCGTGAGTCATTCTCAGATGAGACACTTCTTCATATTCAGCAAAGGCCATGGTTTGCTGACATGGCTAACTTCAAAGCTGCAGGAGTCATACCAGAAGACCTAACATGGCATCAGAAAAAGAAATTCCTACATGATGCCAAGCAGTTTATTTGGGATGACCCATTCTTNTTCAAGATTGGAGCTGACACCTTACTGAGGAGGTGTGTCACTAGTGAAGAGGCAGCAGGTATTCTATGGCATTGCCATAACTCTCCTTATGGAGGCCATTTCAATGGGGAGAGAACGNCTGCAAAAGTTCTCCAATCTGGGTTTNATTGGCCTACCTTGTTCAAGGACGCCCATCATCATGCTAGAAGTTGTGATAAATGCCAAAGAACGGAAAGTATCTCAAGAAGGCATGAGATGCCCCTGCAAATGATCCAAGAGGTGGAGGTCTTTGATTGTTGGGGCATAGACTTTGTTGGCCCCCTTCCTCCATCTTTCAACAATGAGTACATCTTGGTGGCTGTTGATTATGTAAGTAAATGGGTGGAGGCATCTGCTTGTCCCAAAAATNATGCTTCCACAGTCATCAAGTTCCTGAAAAGGCAAATTTTTACCCGGTTTGGAGTTCCCAGGGTCCTCATTAGTGATGGAGGTTCTCACTTTTGCTATGATCAATTGGCCAAGGTACTCAAGCACTATGAAGTTAAGCATAAGGTGGCCTCACCTTATCACCCGCAGACAAATGGCCAAGCGGAAGTATCAAACCGGGAGATAAAGAAGATATTGGAGAAAACAGTTGCTTCATCTAGGAAGGATTGGTCACAAAAGCTGGATGATGCCCTATGGGCATACAGAACTGCTATGAAGACTCCTGTGGGGCTAACTCCTTTCCANCTTGTCTATGGGAAGGCTTGTCACTTGCCGGTTGAGTTGGAGCACCGTGCTTATTGGGCTCTCAAGTTCTTGAACTTTGATCCATCCATGTCTGCTGAGAAGAGGAAGAGGCAACTCCTTGAACTTGAGGAGATGCGGCTTCATGCTTATGATTCCTCCAAGAGTTACAAGGAGAAGGTCAAGTTCTACCATGACAAGAAGCTGGTGAAGAAAATCTTCCATCCTGGTCAACAAGTCTTACTATTCAACTCCCGCTTCAAACTCTTTGCGGGCAAATTGAAGTCTAAGTGGTCGGGTCCGTTTACTATTAAGGATGTCAAACAACATGGAGCAATTGAGTTGATAGATCCTTCCTCTGATGACCCACACAGAAGCTGGGTAGTTAATGGTCAAAGGCTCAAACACTACTTGGGTGGTGAGGTTGATCGCCTCAACACAAGTGTTGAGTTAGTTGATCCTTGAGCATAACGGTGTCAGGCTCGTGACGTTAAACAAGCGCTTGCTGGGAGGCAACCTAGTTTTCTATCCCTTCTCTTGTGTGTTTTTCTTATTTTGTTGTTTTGTTTGTGTGAAGTTGTTTTGATTGTCCTTAGTCAAATTAGTTGTTTAGGAATTGTGTTTTTGTTGAAGTCTGTGTTAGATTGGTGGATGTTGAATGTTGTGATGTCTTGCTGTGATCAGGCTCAAACAAAGTTGTTTTTGTGCATTCTGGTATGTGGTCCTTGGTCAAGCTGAGTTTGTTGATTTGAGACTTATTTTTTTGTGTTTTTGTTGTCAAAGTCACAACTTGAGTTGGAGAATTGGATAGCTTGGAATAAGCCACTTGATTGGGAGTTCTAGCACTCAATTTCATTCCCTAAGGATTTGAACAAGTTTGTATAGTGTAATCACACTAATCTGGGCTGAATTGAGTGTTTAGAAGTATCAAAATTGAAAAGTCAAAGTTGAGTTGGACCTAGAGTGGCTTCTGCAGAATTCTGCAGAATTGGCGCCCAAGCGCCCCTTATAGGGCGCCTAGAGCCATTTTCCACTGCCTTGATGTGGTTTGCTGTGCAATTCACGCCCCAGCGCCTCCAAAAGGGCGCCCAGCGCCCTTGTTCTGCTGCACTCCTCGCGCCCAGGCGCCTCATGGGGGGCGCTCAGCGTGGGCTTGGCAGAAATCTGTTTTCTGAGTTAGGCTTCTTGTGAACAGCGCTTGGCCCATTGTTTTATAAATCCTAGCGCCCCTTTCCCCAGCGCCACTCACACACTCTGCCTCCCCTCGCCTCCTTTGCACTCAACTCCCACACAGTCTCCCATTTCCACAAACCTTTTCACGTTTCTCCTCTCACGTTCTCCTTTCACGTTTCCCCTCTCACGGCCACTCTCACAAACCACTACCTCTCTTTCATCTACAAACCCTAACCACTTCCCCACTCACGGCCACAACCTAAATTTCTCCACTCACCCACAAACCCTCACTCACTCCATCATTCCACTCAAGGTCCACTCTCTGCAAGAATCACTCCCATCCACTTCAACTCAAGTATGGATTTTTTTTTTCTTTTTCTTTTTCATTTACCTTTTTGAACTTGTCTTGGTGTTCTTTTTGTTACAATCTGCTTGTAGCTTAGTTTGATTGTTGAAAGCTGTGTTGATAATACTGTTGTATGTTCTGGGTGACTCTTGCACTGTTGAACCAAAACTCTGATTTTTCTGCATAATTCACGCCCAGGCGCCCCCTATAGGGCGCCCAGGCGCCACCTGCCACTGCCAGACACACTTTGCAGCCACTGTTCTGCACTTTTCGCGCCCCAGCGCGTCCTGAAGGGCGCCTAGGCGCCCCCTGCACTCACACCAATTTTTGTCCATCATTTTTTTTGTGTTGTTTTAACTGTTTCTTGTTGTTGCATGCTTTGTTTGTGTGTCTTTGTTGGGTTTCCCACTATGAATGTGCATTGTTAAGCCTGAGGTGTGCATCAAGTTGCAAGTTTGTTGCTCATGGTGTTTCTCTAGAGTACTAACATGCCAAAACCTTTGCTTCAAACTTGTATGCAGGTATGGCTTCATCCTTCAATCCTAAGCGAGTCAAGACCATTGGCCACAAAGCTGAATAGGGCAAGAAGAAGAAGAGCCGCTATTTTAGCCACCATTTCCTCTCCCAGAGGCACGAGGCTCATTTTCAGGTGGTTCAAAATCGCCGCCTATCAATGGAGAGGAAATTTGAGCCGCTGAGTTTTGATGCACCTGTGTTTCGTGNNGAGCTTGAAAGGNGGAACTGGATGCGTCTCCTTACATATCCTGAAGCNGCGAGCATTGCNCTTGTTAAGGAATTCTATGCAAATGCTCGCCGTTTTTCTGAGGAGGAGGAACCTTTCCTTAGCTACGTACGGGGCCGCCGGGTACCTTTTGATGCGGACACCATTAACGCCTTCTTCAACACANAGTGGCCTGAGAACATTGCTTGTGAATTCACTGCTGCTCGTGAGGAGGAGTTTCGTAGTGTTGATATTGCGGACGTGGAGCGTGCCTTGTGTGTTCCTGATGGCAGCTTTCAAAGAAATAGTCACGGNAAGCCTCTGCATGTCCGTCGCTCTTTCCTCACCCCGGTGAACAAATATTGGATGACCCTCATGCGTGCCAACATCACTCCTTGCTCCCATGTTTCTGATCTTATCTTGAGCAGGGCCATTCTTCTCTACTTCATTGTCCAGGGCCGGCAGATCAGTCTGGGCCAGATCCTAGCTCGTGAAATTTTTGATTGTGCTCAAACTGGGAACCTGAAGACTCCACTTGGGCACCCTTCCCTCATCACCTTCTTGTGTGAGCTGGCTGGTGTTAACACTTCTGAAGCACCTTTAGAGCCTCCACGCAAGTTGATTGATCTTGCAAATTATAGGCAATATTGCCTACTTGATGAGGAGGCCCTTCCCATTCCTGCTCCATAGCCTCCTCGACGCCACAGGCGCAAGCCTGACGCCGAGGTTCCCCCGCCACATCCTATTGGGCAGGACCCACCTGTTCAGCCTGACCACCCTGCTTCGGATGATTCATTCATGATGGTGGAGATGCGGCAGATGATGCAGCGGATGGAGGAGAAGATGGAGTCCCTTCACCAGATTAGTCGCGCTAAGGACACGAAGATAGAGGCCATCAACAGGATTGGTCAAGCCCAGGCGACGATGATGAGGCATGCCTTTGGAGCCTCTTACCTCGACTTTATGACTCCGGCCGAGTATGACGCATTTGTGGCTTGGCCTGGGGTCCAGGCCCCTACTGCTGGAGGAGGTAGCTCGTCGTCTGGAGCTCAGGCCATGGAGGAGGATGATGATGAGGATGGTTCTGAGGATGATGGCTCTGAGGAGGAGGAGGACTCAGTTGCTGGTACTGAGATTCTCGAGGATGATGATGAGGAGGACGAGGATGATGACTGAAGCTTGGATCAGGCTCAGTCAATGCACATCATTTTGGGGACACCTTTTATTTTTT
>NW_014542365.1:1506320-1553369 GCF_000741045.1 Vigna radiata var. radiata | reverse complement strand
AAGTTGAATTGTGTGACCTTGGTGTTGCTAAAAGTGAGAAACACGCATCCTTATACACCAGTGTGCTTGAGAGAAACAGCTTCCTTGGTGAGGAAAGGGTTCATGTTAGTGTTGAGAACACTTTTGCCATGTTTGTTGACCCCTTTTAAAACCTGACATATTTCTTGTGATTATTGTTCTATGAGCACCATGGTTACAATTCTCTCTGTCAAAGACTCATCTTCTCAATAGTGATTTTACCATGAAGAGCAAGTTCGAATAATTCCTGTCTGTCTTGAATGTTGATTCATTGAAATTGAACTGCTTGTCTAAGCCTTGTTCTCCCTTTTTGCTTGAGGACAAGCAAAGTTTCAAGTTTGGGGTTGTTGATAACGGTAATTCTTACCATTATCTATGGTGCATTTTTCATGCCAAATCAACACTCCTGAAGCTTTAAACATGCTTGATCCTCTTCTTTTATCAAATTCTGTGAATAAAACTTAGCTTAGGTTACACGTTAGTTTTCATCTCTTGTCCTCAAATTTTGTAGGAACTTTGCTTGCTTAGGAAAGACTTTGAAGCTCTTGAAAGTGGAGAACCAAGGAAGGCCTAGAAGTTGAAGATTGAAAGATTTTCTCTGCACAAGTGGCGCCCAAGCGCCCTTCAGCTCACAGTTTTGGCCAGTTTCTCACGCCCAGGCGCCCCTGGGGGGTGCCCAGCGCCCTTCAGCTCGTAGTTTTGGCAATCTTTCCACGCTCAGGCGCCCCTGGGGGCGCCCAACGCCCTTCAGCTCGCTGTTTTCACTGATTTGTCACGCCTGGGCGCCCCAGAGGGGGGCGCTGGGCGCGACTTTAATTGCTGAGTTGGCACCCTAGAACTATAAATAGCACACAGTTTTCGAGGGCAAAGAACTCTTAGCGGCTGAAGCTTTGGAGCATCGTTTGGACCTTTTGGAGCAAGTTTTGGGCTGTGGGAACTCACCCATCTTCTTCCTTGGGTCTTCTTCTTCACCATTTTCATTCCATTGTAAGCTCAAGCTCTCCATTATGGAGAGCTAAGTTCATTATTGTTGGAGAGTGATGTAAACTAAGATCTTCTTGTAAATGCACTTGAGTTTAAATGAAAAATGCTTCATTCATTGCTTGTTGGTGTTTTTGTCTTTCTCTTAATGCTAGTTATGACTTGATCAACCATAGCTTGATTTTGGGGTTTATGTAAGGTTGGGAAACTTTGGGTGAACCTTGAACTAGACTAAACACCTAAGGGAAATAGTGTCTAGGGATAGAACTAGGACCTTTAGTTGTCATAAACTTCTTTTCTTAATGCGGGTGAATTTGGTGGATTACCAAGGGATTGGGATTTAACAAATGAACCTAGGCTAACTCACCAAGGGATTGGGGTTTTAGTAAATTAGCTAGTTGGCAAGAACAAGTAATTGATGAAGGGTATTGTAGTGCATTTGCATAGCAAGGAATTAGTTGAAATCATTCTCCAACATGTTCATTCCACATAGTTATCAATCATTTTCATATTCACTAGTTTTGGCCCCAATTAGTTCAAATTTTACTTATGCATAAAATTTACTTTCATTGCATAATACCAACCAAAAATTGGAATCATTATTTAGCTTGAGTTAGTTAGTAATTATACGAGTGTAGAGTAATATCGAAGTCTCTAGGGAAACGATATCCGGTCTTACCGGCTTTACTACTTGCACGACTTGGTACACTTGCCAAAGTCCTAACAATCACCTCATAAACAACTAGTTCAGTATGTCTTAAGGAAAAATATGAGCCCACGAAGCTAGGAAAAAGTTCCCCTGAATGAATAACCCTTCTTACACCAATAATACGAATCACTCTAAAAAATACATTAAGTTCAATTGTAAACTCCAAACACCATAAAAAAAACTCCATTAAATATATCAAATTATTTATTATTTATTTAATAAAACTGCAGGAAACAATGACTCTGTTAGCTTTTGATAATAATTTTATGAGGATGAACAATGATAGTCTGCACGTGGACTTCTTGTCCCCCGAACAATGGGGAAGAAGGGACTGAACTAGTGTCTACGAAATTGTGGTGAGAGCTGAATCCTAATGGAAATGTGCGGAACACTTCCTATGAATGCTCGTTCCTTCCATTTTTATCCACTTGTGGGTTTGGTGTGTCACCAATCAATATCCCAAGGTATTACTTGCCCATTCATTCATGTATCATTCCATTTTTAGTTTTTGCCTCTTTGGTATGGAATGGAGAAGAAACATAGTTGAAGAAGGTGCATTTATTCTTTTTTTTGAAGAAGGTGTTAAGTCCAAAAATTCTAAAAATTCTTAAAAGAAAAAGTTGAAAAATAATGTTTTAACAAAGAAGCTATTTTTCAATTATTTTTCATATTCTCTCATTTATTTATTTTATTATTTAAAGGGAATTTTTCATTTTATTATGCATATTTCTTTTTCAATTTTGTCTTTAAATATCTGTTTTGAGTCTTTCTTTTAATTTAACGATTTTTTTTTTCTGATTTGATCATTTTCTTAAATTTAAGATTTAAACCATTTAGTTGTCCCTATTTTTGGGAGGTTTTTTCATTTTTATCTCTGTCTTATTAGAATTTCCAATTGAGTCCCTATAAGTGCTAATTTCAATCAATTAAGCCCCTGCCGTTAAATTTAGTTAACGAGGTTAACTTTTTTACATAGCTGGAAGGATGACCTGTTAATTTTTGTAAACTTGGCCTATTTAGAGTTGAAACGTTTCAACTCTAAATAGGCCAAGTTTACAAAAATTAACAGGTCATCCTTCCAGCTATGTAAAAAAGTTAACCTCGTTAACTAAATTTAACGGCAGGGGCTTAATTGATTGAAATTAGCACTTATAGGGACTCAATTTGAGATTCGAATAAGATGAGGATCAAAATGAGAAAACCTCCCGAAAATAGGGACAACTAAATGGTTTAAACCTAAATTTAATTATTTTTAAAATTAAAATAACTTTTTATGATAAAACATTATCTACAAAATAAATAAAAATTGACTATAATAAAATTATAAAAATTACTTAAATTTATTTTTATAATAATTTTTTTTATTATCTAAAAAATAAACACATTAGGCTGTGTTTGTACTAATATAAGATAATATAAATAATGATTAATGCATCTTTTGTCATGATATTTGAAACATGTTTTACATTATACGTCTAAAAGATTTAGATTGAATAATTTTAAATATTACATTATATTGCATAGTTTAAAATAATGTTTTTTATTTTGTAACTTAAAATACAATTATGTAATATAAAAGTGCTAATAAGATGACAAATTATTAGTTTTGACCGTGACCAAATTTATGTAGGAGACAAAAATATCAACTTTAATCTAAAATATTAAAATAATAATATTTATGAGTTTTCTACTCATTATTTTTGAACTTATATATTGTTTTTCACTGTAAAAATTTACATTTATCTTAAATTTTTAATACCTTGAAATATATTTAAAATACATTAAAATAGTTTTAAATTTTATAATTTAAAAACATGTTAGATTGTTTATTCTAAAATATATTTTTAAATTTATTATACAAGAAGTGCACTTGGAAAAACCCTATCCCTTTTCATTTAATTTTGAACTATTAATCATGGGCCAAAATAAAATAGAAAGAGTGTTCATCCTGTACCTCCAACTCTTCTATCTGCACTCCAAAATTTCATAAATACCCTCCCATCTGCAAAGTGGTTTTACATTAAAATATTTTAACCAAAACAGGATTCAGTATATTCATTAATGACAACTTGGATATATACTCTTCCTGTTGTAGGACTTCATCTACACCCCATTTCATTTCTTCTACTTTCTTTTTTTCCTTTAGGTCCTTCAGACATTTAGAGATATTTTTGTTCAGCTTTTATTCGTGTTAAAAGAACATTCGAATTTTATTTCAAAGATTCGTGTGAAACAAGTGTAAATATTGACTTTAAACTCGTACATAATAATAGTCAAATATAAAAATACGATGAGTAAAAAATTAGATATGAAAATCCTATCGGATATCAAAATCCAACACTCATTTATCGGCTTTCGAGTGTAGCTTAGGATGTCAACATCCGAGAAAATAAAAAATCAATGGGAAGTTCACACACCTTCCTTAACCAGCTTTCGAATACAGTTAATTTTTTTTTTTTTTTTTTTTTTTTTTTTTTTTTTTTTTATATTTTTTTTTTTTTTTTTTTTTTTTTTTTTTTTTTTTCTAATAACAATAAAAATATATATTAAAAATATTAAAAATTTAACATTTTAAATTGAAAAAATAAATTTATAAATTATTTACTAAAATTTCATAATTAAAAATTGTTTTTTAATATAATAAATTTTTAATTAATTTAAAAAAAAAAAAAAAACATGTTAACCGTATTTGAAAATAGTTAACATTGTAACCTTTCCAATTACGGTTTTTTAAAAATTTAACTTTTTTTAACAAACTTTCTGTTTTTTAACTTTTTTGTTTATTTTTTATTTGATAATCATAATAAATAATAGTACATATTAAAAAGTAATAAAATAAAATTTAATATTTTAAATTAAGATATCATTTATTTATTAAAAACTATAAAAAAACATTACAAAATTAAAGAAAAAAAATTAAAAAACCGTAATTGGAATTACGGTTACAATGTTAACGTATTTCCAAATACCGTTAACATATTTTTTTTTAAGTTTTTTGTTTTTAAAATAATTAAATATTTATTATATAAAAAAAAACAAATTATTAATTATGAAATTTAAATAAATAATTTCTAAATTTATTTTTTCAATTTAAAATGTTAAACTTTTAATATTTTTAATATGTTTTTTTATTATTATTAATAAATAAAAACAAAAATTTTAAAAAAATTTAACCAGAATTCAAAAGCAGATTAAATAAATTTGTTAAACGTATTTTAAACAGCAGTTAAATAATTTCTTTAACCGTTTTTGAATGCCGACAATAATAATTTTGGTGGGAGTATTTTTGGTATTTTAGAGGTTTAAGATGAACTTTTGGAGATGCAGAGAGAACTTCTCAAAATTAATTTGAAATGCATTGAATTTTGAGATTCAATTCTTCTCTCCTGTTTCCACATCCCAGAGTTTTAATATTATTAAAAATGGCTTTTTCTTTCCAAATCCAAATCCGATGGAGATGTTTTGTTTTGAATGTTTAATTTTATTAGTTTAGGTTAGTTTACATTACTTTAAAAATGGTTTTTTCCTTTCCAAATCCGATGCAGTATAGTTTACTGCATTATTTTACATTACTCCAAAATTGTTTAATTTTTTATTTATAAATATTTAATGAGATAATTTTTAAATTTGTTAGTTTATTTTTAAAATTTTAATTATATTACTTATAATATAAAAGATTGTTTTCTTAAAATATTTTATTATATGATTTTAAAATTTAAAAGTTTGTTTATTTTCAATATAAACGTTTATTAGATTAATTTAAAATGTTTAATTATATTATTTATAAATGTTTAATTATATTATTTATAAATGTTTGAATAGATAATTTGTATACAATAATTTGTATGAATATTTTAAATTTATTAAAAATATAAATTTATTTAAAATTCATATAAAAATTATAAAAATTATTATGTAGTTTTAAGTATTATTATTTTTTGGTGTTTTTATTTTTAAGTTTATTAGATTATTTTTTTGATTTTATAATTTAATTATAAATATTTAATTTTTTCTATTAATTTTTAATTTTGTTATAAAATAAATTATATAATTTTTTAATTTATTAAAGAAATATGTGTGTTCAAAAATTTGTACTTACACACTTAAAAAATGGTTTTCAAAAGAATCTTTGACCATTTATTTTTTCGTTTCAGAAAGTTCACTCTACTCAAAATGTGTTATGAGAAGCTTATTCTAAACAGTTCTTTTAGGAAGATACGTTTTTGAAAAACTTATCATAGGAATTATATTCCGAAAAATTATGTTCTAAATTGTATTTAACATGTTAAAAAAATTATATTTTAAATATTTTATTCTAAAAGTTATATGTAAGAATTCCAAAAAGATTATTTCAATTTTTTTTTAGGATAGATAATTCAAAACTTGCTTTTACAAAGCATAAAATGATAAACTCTCCTCTGTTGGCTCTATGCTTAGAGTCCTCATTTTTCTTCTGGCCTTTCTTCTGTTTTAGTTTTTACACGTATCTTTTAGTTTCTCCTGTTTCACTTCAATCTTTAAACTCTTTTTTGGTGTTATCCAGCTCAATATGCTATGTATCTCATCAACTACATCCTTACATCGGTTCTACAAAATGCTACCCCCTGAGTGTTTAAATGGTTCTTTTCTTCTTGTGATCTTTCTCATTTACGAGTTTTTGGTTCCCTTTCTACTCAAGCACCATCACCGCTCAGCATAAGAAATTTGATAATCGTACTATCCCTGCTATCTTTCTTGGCTTTAAACCTCATACTAAAGGTTATATATGTTATATAAGCGGACAATAAAAGAAAAAGATCACCAATCAAATATTTCTTCAGGCGTATAAATACTGTCCTTAAAGACTTATTTACAGTGTATTATGCAATCATTCAGGATACAACAAGAATTTCTCAGAATTTCTTAAGATTTCAGAACTAGTAAAAAATTCTAAAGAGAGTAAAAAAATAAACCCAAAATAAAAGGAGATAAGAAAAGAAAGAAGAAAAATTAAGAAAAGGCTTGTAGAATAAAGTTTCTTTTGAGAGGAGAAAAGAGAACTTTGGTTCTGTGTGTTTAAAAGCTGACTAAATGCTTTATTTATAAAGTTCATAAATCAGGCCCATAACATAAAATATCTCTTAGAAAATTATTTTTTTAATAAAATATGAACGTTAGCAAAACAACGTTAGCAAAACACGTGAAACCGTGCCTTCACTTGTAAGAAAAGATTTGCAATCCCTAGCTTTATGGTTTGACCATGTAACCTTCAAAAACCATTTTCTCTGATAAACTTTTGCAATATATATTAGAATAATAAGAATCCCCCCACATATTGCAAAAGATAAGAAATAATGATTGAAAGAAAGAAAAAAAGAAAAATTCTGGGTTTTATAAGATGTAATGCATCAAAGCTGGTATAGTAAGCTATATGAACCAATCCTAGATCGAGAAACTTAACACACAATATAGTTGGCATAGCAAGCTATATGAACTAAAGATACTTGAGTGTGTTAGAGGTTTATCAATAACAATACACCCCCACAGTCCTTGTTATCGTTGTGATGCGCTTAATAGGCCATACGCATGCCCGATATTCATGAGTGCTCTAGAGATCGTTCCAAGATCTCATGCAAACAGCCCCACTTGACACTCATATAGGTGATTTCATCAAGTGTGTGTTGCAAATCATACACCACCCGTAAGGGATATGAAGATCATTTAAAACTTTGTTTATTTAAAAAATTTAATCTCTCAATAATGCAGTCTCTAGCACTTTCGCACACACCATAGGAATGGACATATTTGATTTAAAATCAAATTAGTGCTATCAAACTAACAAGTGACTTGTTTTTACCCATATGAACCTTATTCATGGGATCTCTAATCACAAAGGTTGGGTTACCATCAATTGTTTGTTAGCCAATGGCTTACGTCTCATTCCCCTCAATGTTTCTAAGATCATATTTCTTCCCAAGGGTTTTGTCAGAGGATCGGTTAGATTTCGTTCTGACTTCACATAGCCAATGGAAATAGTTCCACTCATTAGTAGCTGCTTCACCAAATTGTGTCTCAATTGTATATGTCTATTCTTTCCATTGTAATTCTTGTTTTTAGCTATAGCTATTGCCGATTGGCAATCACAGTGTATTGACACCGATGGGGTTGGTTTCATTCCTAGTAGAATGTTTGCTAAGAAGTTTTTCAACCACTCAGCCTCACTATCAGTCGTCTTAAGAACAACAAACTCATATTTCATTGTTGATCTTGCAATAATTGTTTGTCTGACTGATCTCCATGTAATCGCACCACCCCTAAGTGTGAATACATAGCCACTAGTGGATTTTGTCTCATCTGATCCAGTTAGCATCACTGTACCCTTTTAGTACAGCGGGAAATCCACTATATTCAATGGCGTAATCCATTGAACCTCTTAAGTATCTCGTAAGCCTGGAAAGTGCATCATAATGTTCTTGATTTGGACATTGAGTGTACCTACTCAATCTACCTACTGCATAAGCAATATCAGGTCTAGAAAAGCTCATCAAATGTGGTAAGCTTCCAATTATCTAGGCATACTAAGGCTGATATAACGATTCTCCTATATTTTTCATTAATTTAGAGTTAACATCATAAAGAGGTACTCATGGGTTTGAAATCATAATACCCAAACTTCTTAAGAAGTTTCTCAATGTATTGTGCTTGGGATAGTAATATACTATCGCCCTTCCTTATGATTCTAACACCTAAAATTACATTGGTTTCACCCATGTCTTTCATTTCAAAGTTCGATCCTAAAAACAATTTAGTTCTAGCAACAATCTCATTGCATGTACCAATAATTAACATGTCATCCACATACAAACATATAATGACACAATCACCATTTTCAAAAAGGCAGTTTTAACATTCATTTTATGTATCACTAGCTTATGAATAACTGCTAAGGCTAACAAAACTCAAATAGAGGAAATCCTAGTCACAGGGGCAAAAGTATCAAAGTAATCTATGTTGGGTTTTTGAGTAAAACCTTTTGCTACTAACCTTGCCTTATACTTCTCTATAGATCCGTCAGGATGATACTTTTTCTTAAAGATCCACTTACAACCAATGGGTTTTTCTCCTTTAGGCAAATCTACTAAGGTCCAAGTATTATTTTTCTGAATTGATTTAATTTCAGTCTTAATGGCTTTATCCCACTGTTTTGGATCATGAGCACTAATGGCTTCTACAAAGCTACTTGGATCATTATCAACTAGATATGTATAGAAATCATTACCAAATGAAGTTTCCTTCCTCTGTCTTTTACTTCTTCTTAATTCCTCACACAAGGCATCATTATTATTATTATCTATAGATTGAGACATCTCACTAGCCTTTAAAGGAAAAACATATTCAAAAAACTCAGCATTTTTCGTCTCCATTATAGAACTACTTTCAAGTATATCACTTTTAAGAATTAGAAACCTACAAGAAGCACTATGTTCAGTATAAACTTATAAGACCATGAAATTTGAGGTTTTAGAGCCTATTTTTCTTTTTCTTAGGATCGGGTAACATCACCTTAGCTAGGCACCCACATTCTTAGATATTTAAGGTTAGGTTGATAACCTCTTCACAACTCATAAGGAGTTTTATCGGTTTTCTTATGAGGTATCCTATTTTGTAAAAAACACGCAGTAAGCAAGGCTTCTCCCAAAAGGTTATCAGGTGCACTAGAGCTAATAAGCACTGCATTCATTATCTCCTTAAGAGTTTTATTCTTTCTCTCAGCTATTCCATTAAACTGAAGTGAATGTGGTGGGGTTACTTCATGGATGATACCTTTTTTAACACAAAAGTCATTAAACAACATATACTCACCACCTTTATCTGATCTAATCCTCTTAATTTTCTTATTCAATTGATTTTCTACTTCTACTTTATAGGTTAGAAAGACATCAAAGGCTTCGTCTTTATGTTTGATTAAGTAAACTTTGGTGTATCTAGAATAATCATATATAAAGGTCACAAAATAATTTTTACCTCCTCTAGACGTGGTTTGTTTTAAATTAGCTAGATCAGTATGAATTAGTCCTAACAATTCAGTTTGGCGTTCTACAACAAAACATCTTTTCTTTGTTATTTTTGATTCCATACATATATCACATTGACTACTTTGTTTATCATGCACATTGATTAATCCTAGACGTTGTAATTTCATAACTTAGGAAGAATTCAAATGTCCTAATCTAGCATGCCATATATCATAAGAGTCAACAATATAAGCGGAAGAAGACAATTTAGTAATATTTTCAGAAATGTTAAGTACAAAGAGATCATGATCACAATATCTCTTCCCCACAAAAACATTATTTTTTGTCATTACAATCTTGTGCGACTCGAATGACACTTTAATCCCCATTTTTTCCAATAGTGCTATAGAGATTAAGTTAACTCTGATTGATGGCACATGTAGCACATCACTCAAGGCCAGAGTCTTTCCAGATGTGAGTTTGAGAAGAACTTTCCCTTTTCCCAGAACAAGAGTGGTCCTAGAATCATCGAGGTAGACGTGTTCTTCACCATCCCCTACACTAGTGTAAGAGGTAAAGGCACTTTTATTTGCACATATATGCTTGGTAGCACTATAGTCTACCACCCACTTGCTCACATTGGTCATCAGATTTACTTGAGAAACGACTACAACAATCATGTCATCTCCTTCGGCTATATTGGCCCTAGGAGGATTGTCGTTTCTTGCTCTGCGCTTGCATTGTGGTGCATGATGGCCCGACTTCCCACATACAAAGAAATTTCCTTTCTTCTTAAAGGTGGGGTTAGATTCTCTGGGACGAGATTTTAGAAAATAATTTTTCCTATTGTTATCAGGTTTATGTTCCTACATTTTTGGAGCAGGTTTGTCTTTTACCACATTTGCTTTTGCAGACAAAGCTTTGGCCCTCGTAGTAGTACATGTTGAGATTGTTGACAACACAATATATATATCACTCTTGTTTTTTATGATGACAACACATTTTTAATAACACATGTATTGTTTATGTGTTACATGTTCTATCGCTTATTGTTTGATATCTTGTTAAACATGTTTTTATGTTTATCTTGATATGTGAATGCACATTTACTAAGCTTGTATATGCTACATCATATCTGGTTGCATTACACATGTTTTGAAAGATGAAAACCACATGCACTTTTATGAACTTACATTGTGTGGCATAACTGCAAGCTATAAGTCGACTTCAATATGGGAGAAGTCGAATTAAGCTCGTGACTATGCACATATTTTCAAAAACAGTGCTATGTGAGATTTGGAATTGAAAAGAATTTCAAAGTGAGCTATTGTATCAAAGTTGATTGTGTGCGCCACGCATTCGACTGTATTAGTTGCTTGATTTAGAATTATGTTATGCTCATGAACTGTAACAGCTATATTTTTAAAAGTTAGTTGAGCATTGAATGTTGGTCAATTGTATTGACTGAGATATTAATTGGTTTGACTGAATTGCTACTATTGTGTCTTAACTGTTATAACTGTTATAATACAGTTGACTTTATTAGTAGCGTAATTGACTACAGAAGCATCAGATTTATAGAAATCGATAAATAGACGAGATCTGAGTTGTTTCAAAGAAATTTTGGAAATCTAACATTTTCATATTCTGTTTCAGATTGTTTCTTTGAAGATTAGAGCTCCAATAACTCATCAAAAAGACGGTTGTGATCTTTCTTTGAAACATTTCTGAAGGAGAATTATACTGCGCATACTGCTTGGTCAAAATTTGTACAATTAAGGTGTTTCTGGGTTGATCAAGATTCTTGTTGGCATCCGTGGTGATTGTTGTGTTACCTGTTGTGACTACAAGGGTTGGACTCGTGGAGTCTGGTACACTTTGAGGATTGTTCAAAGTGGGTTGCAGATTGTAGGAGAGGGGATATCTTGCTGCAAGTCTTGCTGTGTGGTTTGCCTATATTTTGGTTAAAGGGTTAGAGAGGTGTTTTATATTTTTGATGTGGTGGTCTCTATAAAAGCCTTGTTGTAAAAACCTTGACCATTATAGTGCATTTGCTTCCTGGTACTGGAAGGACACTGGATGTAGGCATTGAGGCCGAACCAGTATAAAAACCTGTGTTTGAATTCTCTATCCCTACTCTTTTTCATTCAGTCGACTTTACAATTCACATAGTCTACTTTGATTTTCCGCTACACTTAATTTTCTATTACTTGCAATTCAAGAAAGTTTGTAATGTTTTGTACTTTGAATCAAAGATTGCGAAAAGACTTTGATTTTGAAAACTCACCAATTCACCCCCCTCTTGGTGTTAAAACGAAGCCTACCTGTTTTCCAACAATACAGTCTTTCCTATTGGTATCTGCAACGATTATGTGAGTGATAAGCTGTGAAAGTGACATTTTCTTGTGTCTATGTTTTAGTTGTTGTTGGTAATCATTCCAAGAAGGCAACAATTTCTCAATCAGAAGCTGTGAGACAAATTCATCTGGTAGAAGAACGTTCTCCGCTTTGATATCTTCGAGTAGCTTGTGGTACTCATTAATTTGTGACTTTATGTCCTTGTCTTCAACCATTTCGCAACGGTAGTAATTCCCAATAATAAACCTTCGTCTGACTATATCTTCAGCAGTGTATTTGAGGATCAACGAATCCCAAATGTCTTTCACTTCCTTATAAAGTACACATCGAACAAATCGTTAGAAAGTGCACTAAGTAAAGTGTTGCGGCATACCTTGTTTACATGAACCCAATCTTCAACTTGTTTTGAATTTGGAAGAAGACTAGAGTCCGGTTTTAAAGATGAAAGAGAAAAGGTGACTCTGTACGTGTCTAACAGGGTTGACACACGTTCTTGCCAGCGTTGAAAATTCTGACCAGAGAAGGCTTCGATTTTTGATACATCCGATAAATGTTTCGCGAAGACTGTCTGAGTTCCCTAAACGGTATTCTGATTCTCCGGGATTGACTTGTTGTCAGCCATAAGTCCTTAAGATTGTTGTATAAGCTGGCAATAAAAGAAAAAGATCATGAACCAAATATTTCCTGAGGCGTGTAGATCACTGCCCTTAAGGACTTATCCGCGATGTATTACGCAACCCCCCAGGATACAATAGGAACTTCTCAGAATTTCTGAGGATCTCAGAACTAGCAAGGAACTCTAAAGAGAGTAAAAGAATAAACCCAAAATAAAAGGAGATAAGAAAAGAAAGAAGAAAAATTAAGAAAGGCTTGTAGAATAAAGTTTTTTTTAGAGGAGAAAAGATAACTTTGGTTCTGTGTTTAAAAGCTGACTGAATGCTCTATTTATAAAGTTCATGGATCAGGCCCATAAAATTAATGTCTCTTGCAATGTTGTTTTCCATGAAAGTAATTTCCCATACAACAAAGTTCATGATGCTTCAAACTCCTTATCTCAACCTATATTCCAACATTATAACCATGACTGTGATTTTTTTTTTCCATCTCGTAATATTTTGACTTTGTACCCATGCCCAATAATGTTTCTGATACATCTAATAATATAAACATTTCATCTAATAGTGATCATGACACTTTAATTGATACTTCTCTTGTTAGTCAAAATACTGAATTATCTCATCAATATCTGCACCTAGGCATTCTACTAGACAATGCAAAGCTCCAACATATTTACATGACTTTCAAACTAATCATGTTATGCGTTATCCAATTAGCAATTATGTATGCTAAAATAATTTGTCTAATCCTTTTAAACATACTATTTTCTCTATTTCTTCTTCTGTGGAGCCACGATCATACATTGAAGCTTCTAAACATCCCAACTGGGTAATTGTCATGAAAGGAAAACTTGCAGCATTAACTGCTAACAACACATTGACCCTCACTACTCTTCCGCAAGATAAAATCGCCATTGGTTGCTACTGGGTATACAAAATTAAAAATGATTCTGACGCCTCTGTTGAACGCTATAAGGTGTGACTTGTCGCCAAGGGATATAACCAGTTTGAAGGTCAGGTCTTGATTTCTTAGATACGTTCGTCCCTGTTGCCAAGCTCACCAACCTTCGTCTTCGTTCGTTGTCGCTTCCTCTCAAAATTGTATGCTCAAGTTGACGTGAACAATGCGTTCCTCCATGGCGATATCCGTGAAGATGTTTATATGAAACTTCCACCAGGTGTTCGTACCTCTCCTAACCAAGTCTGCAAATTACAATGCTCTTTAGACGTCAATGGTATGAAAAACTAGATAATTTTTTACTCTCCAATAATTATACTTGTTCTTCAGTTGATCATTCCCATTTTCTAAAACATGATCATCATCACATCATTGAGCTTCTCATCTATGTTTATGATGACATCGTGCTCACTGAAAATAATTTTGAGGAAATACACCATATCATTGATCTCTTACATTCAACTTTTCGCATAAAGAATCTTGGTGAGTTGACCTTCTTCCTTGGCTTGGAGGTTGCTCGTAATTCCATGTTATCCACCTTTGGTAGCGTAAGTATGTCCTTTGATATGCTTCATGACACTAGCATGCTCCCGCTAGTGTAGAAAGGGTTTTAGACGTCTATTATTTTAAACTTTTAACGTCACATCCGACGTCAATATGGGTGACATTAATGGGACGTCAGATTCTGCAGTTTCGACGTCGTTATAGATGTCAGTTAATCTCATTGACGTGATGTCAAACATGGCACAAACCGACACCTACGGGCACTATAAAGACGTCAGACATGGCAAAAATGGACGTCTCAAGGCACTATATAGACGTCGGACATGACAGAAACCGACGTCTAAGGGAACTATAGACGTCGGGCATGACATTAATCGACGTCTATGAAGTGTTCGTTGTGTTTTAGTGCAGTTTTGCTCGTGTCTTTGGGTACCGTAGTAGCACCTCCTTCCTTTGCTAGTTTCTTTGTAAGAAAAAATTGCGTCTTTTGCATCTCTTATGACATTTCAACCCAAAACCGAACTTGGGTCGTTGCCTAGTTCCATTCCAACCGCCAAAGAAAAAGAATACAGTGACACCGTATTCTTTTTCTTCGCCACAGAAAAAGAATACGGTGACACCGTTTTCTTTTTCTTTGGTGGTAGGAGTGGAAGTAGGCAACAACCCAAGTTTGGCTTTAGGTTGAAATGCCATAAAAGATACAAAAAACGCAAGCTTTTCTTACGAGGAAACTAGCAAAGGGAGAAGGTGCATTACGCTACACAAAGACACGAGAAAAACTGCACCAAAACACAACGCAAACTCATTTTAATCGGTTCAAATGAGATCAAACGATTCAAAAGCAAGTTTAATCGGAGTAAAAGCGAAGTTTAAACTGTTCAAAAGAGTTCAAACGCACCTGAAAAGCAATGCAGACGAGAGAAAAAGCGAAGGAAGACAATAAAGCGCGCAAAACTGATTTGCGAATGACTTATTTAACAAGAAATGAGACATCAGTTGCCAAAGTCCCCGACGTCTATTTATACGTCGGGGACCTTACTAATATGACGTTGATTCAATTTCAAAATTATTATGTAGACGTCGGATGTCCTGGGAATTGACGACTATAGTCACATATAGACATCGATTGGTGGGATTAGACATCTACTTGGCGAAAAAAAAAAATAACTTTTCACCTACCTGTCAGACTATAGACGTAAGTAAGGAGGGGCACTAACGTCTATAGTCGCATATAGACGTCGGAGTTGGGGGATCAGACGTCTAAATGGCAAAAAGAAATGACTTTTCACCTACTGTCAGACATATAGACGTCAGTTAGGAGGGAACAGACGCTTATAGTCGCATATAGACGTCGGAATGGCGGGATCTGATGTCTAGATGGCGGAAAGAAATGACTTTTTACCTACTTGTCAAGCCTCTAGAAGTCCGTTAGGAGGGCCCTTGATGTCTATAATATTATAGACGTTGGTGCCCCTTCTAATCGACGTCTAGAGACCTGACTTATTTACGAAACTGCTACCGGTCGATAATTTATTAATGGGTGACATTAAAAGCCAATTCTGCTCTAGTGTCCACAACTCTCCCATACCCCTCTCCAATGGTTCTCAAGCACACAACATGTAGATATAGATAATGTTAAAATATTGTTAAAAAAATATTTTATGTTAAATTATTAGAAAAAGAGGGAAAGTATTGATGTATCATTTATGTATAATGTCATCTTGGCTATCAAATTAAATATATTATACAATAAAGAAAACCATTTATGTAATGCTTTTTTATATGTTTTTTAATTTATCTTTGATGTTATGGTGGTGCATGAGTTCTTGATGAAGAACTATTATTTTCTTTATTTACTACTTTTTAAAAATAAATAAAACTAGAATGTGAAATTAACCCAACATATATAAAATGAAAATTAAGAAAAATGCAATTATTTAATAAATATAAAAAAGAAATGTATATTTTTATTAATGTGAAAGATGTGGACTGTAGCACCTATATTTCCACCTGTAGTTGATAAAACAAATAGAATGTCAAATTAGTGAGGGAAAAAAATATATACACAATTGAAAACTATTTAATAAATCGCAGGAAAATAATTTAACCAGTGAACTTGTGGCGCAGATGAACCATTTTCGTCCTTGTATTATCCATCCCTGAATCATCTGTATAATTCGGAACCAGTTATCGTCGAACCATCTGCGAAGGTATGTATGTTCCAATGCGATTAACTTTTCGTGCTAAGTTTCCAATTTGATTATTGCTTCTGAGAATGTTAGTGTTTGTAATTTTAGTTTTATCTTTATTTCATTCATTTTGTTTTTCAATTGTTAAATTCGTTGTGTGGCTTGTTACGCATCTTTTTTGCATTTTGTGATTGTGGTGTTATGAATTAGCATCTTGATATTTGGTTGGAATTGAACTATTCTGTGTTTTTAGAAAGAGGGACTTAGGTTAGGACTTGGATTTGGGTTTTTCCAAGGTATGATTGTGATTCTGTCTCACTCACCTTGTTATTATTTTTGTTCTTGTTATAGGAGTTTTATGGAGCGAGCTTTTGAAACTCTGTTCTGACTTCTGAGTAATTGTGAGATGTTTCATCAGGCATAGTTCTTTCCCGACCTTTTCATATTAATGATTTATTAGGAGGAAAAGACGACTATTATAAGCTATAACCTTGATTCCACCTTCAAGAAATCACTTATGTGCGTGAGAGTACTGTGAGTTATCTCATGCCATCTGCCACCTTAGAAATGGCTAACTTTGCCTACTCAAACCAGTATTGGACTGATTTTCTTTTTTATGCCAACCTTCAGTTCAAAAAATTTTTAATACTCAATGGTGGTGCCTATGTTTACAAGTTATTTTTGAAGAAATTGTTCACCAATAATATAAAGCAGCAGCCTCTGTTGATTGAATAGTACCATGTTGGGTTGGGGGAGTTGAAACGGAACGAAAGAAACTAGGAAAATTTTGTCTGAGAATCATGATATGCTATGTAAAAAAGTTATCTACATTATACTAACATCTTTTGTAAAACCAAAAGTCTTGGTAGTGTTGCCTTAGAGATGAGAAAAGCAGCATAAATATGTAAGCAAGGAAACTGTTCCCTTGATATATATCAGACTGCTTAGAAGATTCAGTGGAATAAGTCAACTAAGCATCTTGCCAGAAGTATAGACTGTGTGGTTAATGCTTGTTGCTCAGTTTAGCAACGAGAGGTAGTAGAAGGTGTCACTTACAATACAAGTTGTATGTAATGACTTTGGAACCAGAAGCTACAGTATTGTTACTGAAATTGGCTAGTGGACTTATTGACCGCTATATTAAACTGTATGAGAATCTTTTTCCAGCAGACAGATTCAATTGTTGGGTCAAGGAGAGAAATAGTTGGTTTTAACATTTTATGGATGGTTGACACTGTCCATACAAGGTCACACTCGTATCAACTATATTTATAACTATAGAGATCAAATTCCACGGTTGAGGCAATGCGCTATCATGTGTTTCTTCAGTACCAGGTCTTTCATAAAATAATGTGAGATAATTTTGGATGTTCTATGTTGTTGTATCTTACCTAAACTTTGTAAAATTATTAAATTTGTTATTATTAACTTCTCTACATTTGATACTGTAATTTCAAATATGTACCTATCAGTAATTTCATCAAACAGAAGCTTGTTAAAATATCTCCTAGCATAACTTATCATTTCGTACTCATGCAAGAGTACATCCAAGCCCAAAACAATTTGTTAAGAAGTAGCTTTTGTCATTAATGCTTTTATGATAAGCACGTTTCCTGCATGTACTTGACTGAAACAATTCATTCAAAACAGGATTCTAGTGTTGCTTGCTGCTTCTGTTCGTCACAAGCTTTATTTAGGAGCACATGCCAACTAAACATGTCGATTTTAGTGTTTAATAACTGCAGTATACATCAACTCAGCTAGTTACACTCAAATACCTTGTACAACTAATTTTTCAAAAATCTTCATTCAGGTTAATTTGTCATGGGAAACAAATTTGTCAGGGGAGACAAAGCGGCGAAGCAAGAAAAGAATGACATAATATTACTCAAAATTGTTCCTCCTGTGGACCAGACATATGTTAAATGGCTTGCCAAAGACCTTGCAAGAATTCACAGCTTTACTCCCAAACGTGCTCGCCCAGTGCAGCCGCCAGATCATTATGTAGAATATATGAAGTTGAATGGATGGCTGGATGTGGATTTGGATGATCCTGATCTTGCTCATTTGTTCAAGTAGACGATTTCTGTATGACACAGACAATTAGCGTGATTTTATAGCCGCATTAAGATAATATTAAATTGTTCAGTGAGCAAGAGAAGGTAGGCATGTTGTGGCTTTTGTTTGACTAAGAAATTCTTGTAGATGGTCGTATTCCGAAACACTAATGTTGATCACAACTCACCAGTGGACGAAGAAACATGCTATATTGTATGCAATAGAATTTTTTGTTCAATCATGTTCTGTTCTTAATATCATGTGTGCTGGCAATGTGGTTTGTCACATTAGGAAGTTTATCAACATTTGTAATGATGTGAACATATTCTCTTCTTTGAGTGAGTTCTTAAAATTTTGCCATTGCAAGGGTAGGATTTGGTGTACAATTTCTTAGTCATCACCACACGTCAATGTGAGATATCACAATCAAATGTAGGTGAGAGCAAAATAAAATAAAACACGAAATGCAATTAAACGTTAAAAACGATACACATGTCTTGTATATGTAGCAATAATCAAAACTGAAATATATCCTCATCGTTGCAAAATCCTCCCTAGATTGAATAGATAAGATCGAAAACAATTAATTGAGAGTGGTCTCCCTTGAACTTACTCAACTACTTAATAAAGGTTTCATTAAATGGTGTAAGAAATCATGTGCTATTCAAGCAATGTTACGTTAACATGGTACGATATTTGTTATATTCACATATAATATGTGGTGCTTCTAATCAAAGTGAGTGTACTAACCTTATTGGATACTTTCACAAAAAAACAAAAATATATTGTTCTAATTAATTAAACCAATATTTTGAAAGTTTATTAAATAAGAGTGAGCTTATTAATAAAATGGAAGGATGTGAAAATGGTTATTAAGTAAATCAATAATTTGAAATTTAATTTGTTAAGTAAATCAATACAAAAGTAATAATTATTTTAATTTATTCGATTGGAAACATTAATTAATTGCAAACTTAAAAAATATTTATAAATTAATATATATATATATATATATATATATATATATATATATATATATATATATATATATATATATAATTAAAAGAAATTATTGAACTGCTCTATCGATTCTTCCAATAGCAAGATGGATAAATAATTTCAATTTATTTTAGGATGATGGTTCATTCGGACCCGTCTTATTTTTTGTTAAACCAATGATAAATCGGACCATAATCGATCACTAATCTATTTTACCATTTCTACTAACGTATGACTTTTGGAGCAACATATTTATGGTTTAAAAAAATAAATCAAAATCTAACCTTAATAATAACATTTATGCAAGAATATTTCATAATTAATTTAATCTTAATAATTAAATGGATCTCATTCCTGTCTATATCGTTACATTAAAAAAAATTGAAAAGAAATTAACCTATTTATAGGTATATAAATATAACTAACATGAATTTTATTTTGTATGACATTTCATATCAATATTTCTCTTTTAATCGAAGTTTTATCTCACTCCTATTTAAATCAAACCAATTCAATCTCAAATATTAATTAAATTTCACGCAAATTACCAATTTTTCACTTATCCAAAATTTCAAAATCCTTCCCTTTCAAACCCATTATTTTATATATACACAAGGTCTAACTTTATATTCTTCCTTTCTCTTATTGTTAGATATTATCATTATTTTATATTTATCTTTTATCTTTAGTTAGTTTGTTATTATTTCTTATTTGTATTTGGATTTATCCCATATTTCTTCTATTATAAATAGAGGATCCTAATTATCTATTCAACACAAGGGAAATTAATTCTATACATACTTTCTCACTATATTCAACATGGTATCTAGAGCCAAGTTCTTTTGAGGAAAAAGTTTCTGCTCTCTCTGCCACTACACCTGTTGCTGTCGGCAGCCGTGTCATCTACCGCTGCCGGCAGTGCCGTCGTCTATTATCACTACTGAAGTTCTAGTTTTGACCGACAATAACATGGTTTTGATTGTCTCGACTAGGCGACCATCATGCCATCAAGGACGCTTTCATTGGAGCTTTTATGCGCTCTTAGCGCCTTTTAAAGTTATGGATTTGCTCCCTTTTTCGTTGTGCGTTGTGGCATGTCTAGTAGCAATTTATCGCATCGAGGTCGCTCGTTTTCCTCTTCCAGGTTTATTGTATGTTATCGTACGTCTCGTCTCCTCTCAAGCAGTTATTCAGAGCATCAAGGTCGCTCTTGTGCCTTGATTGGAGAATCTTGGATTTTTTAATATTTATCTCTCTTATTCACCCATGACTTCTTCTGTTGCTGTCTCTTCTGACATCTCATTTTTGTCACAAATCCATTTGACCCGTTCATATATTTTTTTTTTCATGAAAAAGATGGTTTTTGTTAGTTTATTTATAGTCGTGATGACTCTCCAACAATTACCTCTGTATTTACTGGTGGCATTCCTCAAGGGCGATTTACAAGAAGAGATTTACATGGAGCAACCTCCTAGATTTGTTGCTCAGGGGGAGTTTTCTGGATCGGTATTTTGTCTTCTATGTTGTCTTGCAAATCATTAGCAATTTGGTGTCACTCGAGTGTAGAAGCAGATATTTTCACTGAGTCTTTATGGATTATATTAGTAATAAGCTTGGTATATACGATTTGTATGCACTAGCTTGAGGGGGAGTGTTAGATATATTTTCTTTATCTTATATTTATCTTTTATCTTTAGTTAGTTTGTTATTATTTCTTATTTGTATTTTGGACTTATCCCATATTTCTTCTATTTAAATAGAGGACCATGTGTGTGTATTCAACACAAGAGAGATTAATTCTATACATGTTTTTTTCACTATATTCAACACTTATTAAGTTGTCATGTTTTAATCCCTTCTTATTAACCTTTAGGCAATGTGACACTTTTATAAATGACAATAGATCAAGACATTGTATTTAAATCTAAGGCTACATTGTTGTTCACTCAAATTGCATTGGATAATATTGTCTCAACAACTAACACATAATGATTTTTCATCTAAATCTTACATCAACCCCATAATACATAACATACTTATTTAATGCCATAATCATCGTGTAGTTTTGGAATATATTTGAGTCCTTTAAAATTAACTATTATTTATGTTATTATAATTGAGTAATTTTAATTATATTTATAATTATAAATTTAATTACATTTTTATTTTTTTTAATCTAAAAGTAATTTCTCAAAAAAATGGTATACATACTTTTTCAATATTTATATTTTATATATTAATTAAAACTTAATTAAATAATTAGTCACGAAAAAAGATGAAGACATTATTTTTTTATTGTACTATAGGTTATTGAGGTCATCTCGACCAAAATTAGCATATGAGGGCGAGGTCATCTTGGCTTGGCTTGTTGATATCATACCAAAAATATGACAATATAGTAATAAATTGATAGGTTGTTACGAAAGTAACGGTGAAACATTCTTTAGCATTTATAAAGGGATTAAACTTTCCTAAAGTGAATACAACATGATTAATAAAGGTTAGGTATATAAAGGTGACTCATTCATAGGAAAAAGATATATTGTGCAACCTATTTTTACTAAAATGATCCAATATTTAATTACCACTTACTTAAATGTCGGAGTGCCTACAAATACCTGCTCCCTAGTCGGTTCAACCAAGTAGCAAGAGACATCTTGGAAAACAGAGCAAAGAACATCCTAAATGTCTCAACAACAATATTCAAGACCTCTTAGGATAACTCGATTCATATAAGCACATTTGATGTCCATCATGGGGTCGAGGTGTACTTGGAGAAAATGGTGTCCAAAGGAAATATGGCAAATCAGAATGCGGCGTTGCTAGAGATGCAAGAGGAGATGCATACATAGTTAAAGGAGATGAGACATAAGAATGAAGAAGAGATTAACGCGTTGAGGGAGAAGAATAAGAGAATAAGGAGACAAATGGAAGAATCCTCCCATCATGTTGAAAACTTACATAGGCAAGTAACAAGGAAGGATTGGGAAGGCCCATCGATTAAGGGAAGGACCTCGGATTCAAACTATTACTAATCAAGTCTTTATGGGAACAAGGACATCTTGACGCCATCCTTTTGTGAACGAGATTATGGAGGTTGAACTTCCTCCAAGCTGGAAAGGTTTGGCTATGGACCGATATGGTGGAAGGACATATCCAGAGGAACATAATCGACATCTTTACGACACAAGTCGGGTTGCATACAATGGATGACATTATATTTTGTTGCTTCTTTCCAACATCTCTAAAAGGATAAACTTTAAGTTGGTTCATCCTCCTTCCTCCCAACCCTATAAACTGTTTCAAAATGTTGGTTATGCGCTTTGAGATACAATTTGCCACTAATAGGCCCTATCATCTTACTTCGTTAGCCTTGGTTAATATTTGCCAAGAGAAGAGGAAGTCATTATAGGTGTTCATGGAATGCTTTGAGAAAGTAGCATTGAATATACACAATCTAAATCTGAACATAGCATTACATTATCTAATCACTACTCTCAAGTTAAGGCCTTTTGTAGACAATATATGCAAAAATCCTGTGGCCAACTTGGATGAGCTCAAAACTCGACCTGCAAAGTTCATGCAAATGGAAAAGTTAAAGGTGTTTCACAATGCTACAGAGTGGAAAATCATGCCAAAACAACCGAGATATAGCCATTATACCCCTTTAACTACCAATAAAGCTCGAATTTGGAAGAGGCCTTGAGTGTCGACCTTATCTTAACTCCAAGAGGTTGCATATGCCTTTTAATGCATATAATATTAAACATTGTTGGAAAACAAGTAGGCTTTGTTTCAACACCAAGAGGAGGGGGGGAGGGTGAATTGGTGAGGTTTCAAAATCAAAGTCTTTTTAAAATCTTTTTCACAAAGTATAAACCTTTGCACAATTTCTTGAATTGCATGTAATGAAAAATTTAAGTGCAGCAAAATATTAAAGTAGACTACGCAAATTACAGAGTCGACTAAAAGTAAAAGAGTAGGGATAGAGAATTCAAATGCAGGTTTTTATACTAGTTCGGCCTCAATGCCTACATCCAGTGTCCTTCCAATCCCAAATAGCAAATGCACTATAATGGTCAAGGTTTTTACAACAAGGCTTTTATAGAGACCTCCACATCAAAAATATAAAACACCTCTCTAATCCTCAAAGTGTCCAGACTCCACGAGTCCACCCCTTGTAATCACAACAGGCACAACAATCTCCAACAGATTGTAACACGATCCCTGATCAATATAAGCTCCTTTGTGCTTTCTGTTTTTGTCCTGTGGAAACCTTCTATTTGCTTTTTGCTTTGGCTTTAATTCTGGACAATCTGGTTTGATATGTGCTTCTTTCCCGCATTCGTAGCATTGGACAACATTTCATCTGAAGCCTTTCTTTGCTTTACTGTGACCTGCATGGTTAGTAAGTTGACTGTTATTTTGCATAAGTTGAATAAACTTCTTACCATCATGGTCATCATTTCTTTGTCGTCCATCTCTACATATGAGTCCTCTAACTTTGAGGCTTTCTTGCTTGTTGCTTTTAGAGCAATGAACTTATTTTCTTCAATCAAGAATTCTTCATCCTTCCACCTTCCTAGTTCCAATTCATGTTCTCTTAACTTGCCGAACAAGGTAGCCATATTCATGCTTGTAAGGTCTTTGGATTCTGAGATTGTAGTGAATTTTGGTTGCCAACTTCTATTCAGACTCTTCAATATCTTGATATTGATTTCCTCTTTGTCAAACACTTTGCCGAAAGCCATATGGTGATTTACAATGTGTGTGAATCTTTTCTAGACTTCATAGATTGTCTCTCCAGCCTTCATCCTGAAAAGTTCATACTCCTGAAATAAAGAATTCTTCCTTGCACTCTTGATTTCATCAGTGGCTTCATGAGTGACTTCTAAGACATCCAAGATCTCCTTGGCATATTTGCATTAAGATATCCTGAAAAATTCATCAACAGTTAGTGTAGAAGCAATAATATTCTTGGCTTTTACATCATATTGTGCTTTCTTATTCTCTTCTGGAGACCACTCAGAAAATTTTTTCAAAATAGTTTTTCCATCAACAATATGAGTAGGCTCAAAGGGACCATTCAAAGATGCATCCCAAATTCCTCTATCCACGGATTCAAGAAAAATTTGCATTCTGATTTTTCAAAAAGGATAATTTTCACCAGTAAATAGAGGTGGTCTGTTTATAGATGCACCTTCACCAAAAGTTTGAAAACTGGAAGCCATCCCCAGGTATATAGTCGATTCAAGAAAAATAGAAGTTGACTAGTTTTTCAAATATCTTACGAAAACTAGCTCTGGTGCCAATTGTTGGAAAACAGGTAGGCTTCGTTTGAACACCAAGAGGGGGGGGTGAATTGGTGAGGTTTCAAAATCAGAGTCTTTTTAAAATCTTTTTCACAAAGTAGAAACCTTTGCACAATTTATAGAATTTCAAGTAATGAAAAATTTAAGTGCAGCGAAATATTAAAGTAGACTACGCAAATTACAGAGTCGACTGAAAGTAAAAGAGTAGAGGTAGATTATTCAAACACAGGTTTTTATACTAATTTGACCTCAATGCTTACATCCAGTGTCCTTCCAATCCTAGGAAGCAAATGCACTATAATGGTCAAGGTTTTTACAGCAAGGCTTTTATAGAGACCTCCACGTCAAAAATATAAAACACCTTTCTAACCCTCTAACCAAAATATAGGCAGAAACACACAAGAAGATTTGCAGCAAGAATCCCCTCTTCTGCAATCTTCAACCCACTTTGGACAATCCTCAAAGTGTCTAGACTCCACAAGTCCACCCCCTGTAATCACAACAGGTACAAAAATCTCCCCAGCAGATAGTAACACGATCCTTGATCAACCAAAGAACACCTCAATTGTGAAGATAATGATCAAGCAGTAAGCACAGCTGAATTCTCCTTCAGAACCTCTTCAAAGAAAGATTTCCATCGTCTTCTTGATGAGTTGCTGGAGCTCTAAATCACAAAGAATCAATCTGAAACAGAATATGAAAATATCAGTTCTTCTGAAAGTTCTCTGAATAACTCAGGTCTCGTCTATTTATAGATTTCCATAAATTAGACGCTCATGTAGTCAACTAAGCTACTAATACAGTCGACTGTCCTCTGACATTTATAACAGTTAAGTCAAAGTAGTAGTTGTCAAGTTAAACAAATTAATTCCATATTCAATACAATTGACTCTCATTCAATGCTTAACTAACATTTGAAAATATAGTCGTTATTGTTCACAAGCATAACAAAATTACAAATAAAACAACTAACAAAGTCAAATGCATAGAGTACACAGTCGACTTTGACACATCTGTACATATTGAAATTCTTTTCAATGTAAAATCTCACATAGCACTGTATTTGAAAATATGTGCAAAGTCTTTAGTCTTAATCGACACTATTAATAATGGAGTTGACTTAAGACATGCAGATTTGCCACACAATATAAGTTCATCAAAGTGCATGTGGCTTTCCATTTCCAGAACATATGTAATGCAATCACAACAGATGTAACATATATCAGAATAATGAATATGCATTCACATATCAAGGCTAACACAAAACATGTTCAATTAAATATCAATCAATAAGCAACAAAACATATAACACATAACAAGACATGTGTTATTAATAATGTGTTGTCATTATCAAAAACCAGAGTGAATAAAGCACTGTGAGTTTAAGGTTAGCTAAACCAATGCTTCTCTTATCAACAATCTCAACAAACATTGCATATGTCATCATAAGTATATGCATAGTACTAAAGATTGTCAAGCCTTGAGAGATAAGATAAAAGAATTGATACAAGCAGGGCATCTTGTTCACTTTGTAAAACGAAATGATAAATGGATGAGTGAGCGAGAAAGCTGAGATGATGATAGGACGCTTCAAACAACTGGGTATAGTAAAAGTAGAGAAGAAAACTTGAGAAAAAGAGTTGTTGATAAAGCTAAGGGTTGAGAGCCTCATGAAAAACCTTTGAGGGGAGTTATCATCACTATTTTCGAAGGCTTTGTAAGGGGAGGTACAACTACTTCAACTCGTAATAAGTATCTTAGAGTTGTTCAAAGTGTCAATGGTATTTCTACATATCCAAGGAGGAGAACTCCCCTTATTACGTTTTGAGATGAAGACTTCTAGGTAATGACCTTCAATATGTTGATCCATAGTCATCACTATTGAAATAGAAAACTTTGCAATTATGAAAAATCTTGTGGATCAAGGGAGTTTAGTAGACATCTTGTATTGGAGGAATTTCAAGAAGTTGAAGATTCCAGAGAAAGATATATAAGCATAGCCTATTGTAGGTTTCTTAGGGGAATGAGTATACACTAAGTGCTACATTGACCTTCATACCAAATTTGTGAAAGAAAAGTGACTAGAAATGTTCAGATTTGATATCTAATTGTTAATGCTCATAAGTCTTCCAATATTTTTCTCGGAAGACCTTCCTTCAACACTTTGGGAGCTATAGTTTCTACTTATTATTTGGCGATGAAGCTTCCCTCCGCTTTAGGTGATATCATCATAGTCCATATGGATAAACCTATTGCTAAAAAATGTTATGTTGATAGTTTGAGTATAAGGTCATGATCACCTCGTCACAGAAGAGTTCACAATATAGAAAGGGTCAAAGCAGAAGAAATGGTGGACCTAGATTCTAAATTGAATGATGAGGTTAAGGTGTAACCAATTGAAGATACTAGAAAGTGTTATAACAACAAGAACACTCATGTAGTTCTTAGTTTCCTAAATGCTTATTCTTAGTATAACCAAATTCCAATGTACCCTTATGACAAAGAGAAAATGACACTCGTAACAGAGAATGCCAACTATTATTATGAGGTCATGCCCTTTGGATTGAAGAATGTTGGCACTACTTATCAAATGTTAATGGATAAAGTTTTTCATCTCCTCATAGGAAAGTGTATGGAAGTTTACGTGGATGACATGGTGGTGTTGTCAAATTTGCTAAAGCAACATGTTAAGGATATGGACGAGGTATAATCAGCTATTCATTAATAAATATGAGATTGAATATTGAGAAGTGTGTTTTTGACATTGTAGAGGGAAGTTCTCAGGGTTCAAGTTTATGCATAGGGGTATTGAGGCAAACCTAGATAAATGTCGAGCATTGGTTGAGATGAGGAGTCTTGATAATGTTAAAGAGGTATAGAGGTTAGGAGGAAGGTTGACTACATTATCCCAGTTTATGTCCAAATTAGTAGAAAAGATAAAGCCTATGATAAGATTGATGAAAAAGGAAACAAGTTTGTTTGGGATGAAGTCTTGGAAACACTTTTATCGAGTTGAAGATTTTATTTCTTTTTTAAAGAATGACCTCTTCTTGTATACTTAGTCATTTCAAATGACGTTATCAACTTGACCGTAGTTTAAGATCACGATGGACAACAACTACTTATATACTTCATCAGTAGAGTGCTACAAGATGTTGATTTGAGATATCAAGTGGTGGAGAAAGTAGTATTGGCACTAGTAACAACAATAAGAAGATTGCGACAATACTTCCATGGATATGAAGTGGTAGTGAAGTCAGACTACCCAATTCACAAAATCTTAAGAAGACCTGATTTAGTAAGTCGAATGGTAGTTTGGTTTGTTGAGCTATCATAATACTATATAAGTTGTTAGACGAGGACCAATCAAGGCACAATGAATTGTTGATTTTGTCAATGAACTTGTTTGACCAACATGTTCAGATGATCACTTTTGGGTTCTTTTTGTTTATGGATGTTCCAATGCCAAAGGTGGAGGAGCTATAATATTGCCACAAGGATCGAATAATTTATTGCTGAAACAATCCTTGCACTTTGGGTTCAAGATTTCTAATAATCAAGTTGAGTATGAGACATTGTTAGCAGGTTTGATATTGACAGCAAATATGGGAGCTGAGAACATAACTTGTCATAAGATTCCCAATTGGTTGTGGGAATGGAACTTTCCAAGTGAAAAATTCCTTTTTGTTATGCTACTACCATGTAGTGAGGGGGATATTGGAACAATTCAAGTTAGAAAAAGTAGAGCATGTGTGTAGAGCGTATAATACCAGAGTTGACCTCCTCTCAAAGCTAGCTAATGTTAAACTCAAAGTTCATCATTGTACTCTCATTCATGCAACATTGGACTAGCTTATTGTAACCACTATCAAAGTAATGCAATAAACATACCAAGCAAATAAGAGACTAATTGGATGACACTCGTTATTCAATATATATGTGAAGGAGAAGACAATGGTTTTAATGACCCAAAGCTTGGAAAGAAAGCATCTTGGTTTGTTTTGGTGGGAGAAGAGTTATATAGGCGTGACTTCTCAAACCCCCTTTTAAAATGTTTAAATGACTCTCAGTCCCAATATATATTGGACGAGTTACACATCAACATATGTGGCCTAAATTCTAACTCACGCATCACAACAACAAGGATATTAAGAGTAGGTTACTAAAGTAGATTGCGAAAAGTAGTCAGGAAATATGTTACAAGTCAACAATATGGAAACTTTGTGCATACAAAACCTGAAGAGTTGCATAGCATTACACCACCATGGCCTTTTGGTACGCAGGGTATGGACATTTTTGGTTCCTTTAGTCTAGGGAAAGGATAAGTGAAGTTCTTGTTGGTAGCTATAAACTATTTTACTACGTGGATTGAGCTAGAGCCACTTGCCACTATCATGGTCCAACAAATGCAGAAGTTTGTATGGAAATATATAGTATGCAGAGATAGGATCTCTCACACAATTCTGATCTACAATAGCAAACACATCATTGACAAGTTTTTGGCAGAGTTGTACGTTGGCATACACATATGACATGTCATTAGCTTAGTCGAACATCCTCAAATAAATGGTCAAGTTGAGACAGCCAATAAGGTTATCTTGAATGAACTGAAAAAGAGATTAGGATAGGCAAAAGGAATAGGTCGAAGAGTTGTTAAAGGTATTATGGACATATGATAGCATGGGGAGCTAATGTACTATAAGTTGTTGAGGTCATCTTAGCCAGACTCAACTATAAGGTCAAGGTCATATTAGTTAGGTTCGTCGATATCATATCAAAATTGTGAGAATATAGTAAGTAATTGGTAGGTTGTTACGATAGTTACGATGAAACATTCATTAACATTTATAAAGGAATCTAAACTTTCCCAAAGTGGATACAACATGATTAATAGAGGTAAAGTATATAAAGGTGACTGATTCACATGTAAAGGGTATCTTGTGCAATCTATTCTTACTAAAGTTATTAAATATTTCATTATGACTTACTTGAGTGTTGGTGTTCCTGTAGATACCTGCTCCCTAGTCGGTTCAACCAAGTAACAAGAGACATCTCGAACAAAGGAGAAAGGAACATCCCAAACGTTTCAACAGAAGTATTCAAGACCTCTTAAGATAACTTGTTTCTATACAATAACACTTATATAAACTTTTAAATGGTAAAAAAAAGTAAAGTAAACTATGTACATTATTGAGATCTATTTAAAATGTTTTTTCCTTTATAATGTTTTAAAAACAATTTACTTATTGGTTGTGAACAAAGTTCTTCCATTACAATGTCTTAACAACACTATAGTAATTAATTTGGTTTTCTATTATGTTCTCTCTTTTTCTTTTCTTTTAATTGCTTTTATGAAGAATCTACTTCCTAACAATAATCTTTATAAACATGTTTTGACATTTCATCATATATGGGTCATCATTATTGTTTAGATTTTTTTTTGTTCTTTTTTATGTGATGCTCCTAGTATAAATTAACAATAATAAATTTCATTCAAATGTGATTTTATCTTTTCAAAATTTTGTAATCTATAATCCAAAAAAATTATAAATTTCCAAAACAGTAATAATAAAATAAAACAAGAAAAATAAATTAGACAATTTAAAAAATTAATTACAAAATATAGTTCTATAAATAAAATGATAACTTTAGGAAATATCAAAGGTTAAAATGTTTTTAATCTACTCCATATACAAGGTCATTACAATTTTCATAACATTCCATTTTTAATAGATTAATATTACTAAAATGAAGCATCACATAATTAATATTCAAAAACAAAAAAATTACATCTAGAGAAAATGTTATTATAATCATCCAAAGTACAACCGTAACAACAACTAGAAAACAAGGAACTACACAGAGTACAAGAAAACTTAAGGTTTTTCAAAAAGAGTGTCTTGTACAACTAGACCAAGCCTATAAACTAAATTGATGTGGCTCCATTATCCAAAGCTGATTCAACTGCTACATCCTTATATGCTCAAACCAACGAAGGTGATCATTGTAAACAAAATACAAACAACACAACAAAAACACATAGAAGAATGGTAAGCTAATGTGCAAAAAGAATGTCATATAACAGTCATAGAATTATCATTTCATACTAGTAATTTATACAAAGAAGCATAACACAATTAAATACTTAAACAAGACTCAATTATCTTCATACATGCATTGATATTAGCCTCTGGCAAGTTATGCACTTATGGTGACCTATATTGCTCTGTAAAATCATTGTCAACGAGTTTTATCTTACTAAACACAAGGTTAGTCTGTTAACATCTTTAACTAAGTAAAGCCCCTAGACTAAGACTTTCTGCTTCTCTCACAACATATCTTATCCTTTTGTACTTGAGACTAGATGGTTATTAGAACGTCAGGATAACTTTCAATACTAAATCCATATGTCAATGCATACACTAATAAAACCACACCTAATCCTCCTTGGATTAGTACTAACCATCCTCATATAAATCTCATACACCAATAATTACTTTAAGAACACATATGATTACATCGAACACACCAAAAGGGAACATATGGAATGACTACAAACTTTGCTAGTTTTGCTCAACAAGAACCTCCACTCGCTTAGTGAATATCGAATAAAAATATTCACTAATTCAAATAATCTCATCTATAACATCAATAAGACAACACTTCTCAAATTTCATCATACAACATCAGAGTAAGTAAAATAAAACCTAATCTCAATTTAACCAATCATATTTCATCACAAAACTTTGTCATGAGTAAATCACAATACAATCATACAATTAACAATTAAAATAAGTATATATATATATATATATATATATATATATATATATATATATATATATATATATATATATCTTAAAAACAATACAATTAGCTTCTCTTAATAGTTAAAATAGCTCAAAGATCGAAATTTCCTCAAATGCATAAGAAGCTTTGTGTATATATCTAGAAACAACACAAACACGATCAAAGCATATCATTAAGACCAATAATGAGTAACTATTCTTATATAGAAGACTTGAATCACATGCAAGCCAATAGAACTTACATGGAAGGAAAAGATAGAAAAACCAACTTACTTAAATGAAAAACTGATCAATTAGAACTGAAGAACTTATCGTGAGAATCACTCTAACAATCTTGGATCTTAAAAAAAAAAAAAAAACAAAGAGTAAGAAAATTTAGAGAGAAAAGAAAAAGCTATAAGAAAATGAATTTTAAAAAGATAATGTATTTTTAAATAATAAAATCCGTTTATAAAACTTGTATTTATACTTTAACTTTTTAATATTAAAATAATTAAGTATCACAATTTTAAACATATTATCAACTTCTAAAATACCATTGTTATAAATATTTTTATTAGAAATGTTTTATTCACGTTAAACTATTTTCAATAAACAATGATTTATATTTAAAATTAGAATATACATATCATTGAACATAAATACTAAATATTTAATAATATTTTTAAAATTAAATATTTAATATTGATTATTAAATACCGGATTTCATATAAAAATGTATTAGTAGTATAGTTTTAAAAACAAAATATTACATCCTAATTTCTAATCATGAAATAATAGATATTAAAATAAAAATTATTAAAATTTAATTACTAAATAATAAATATTAAATGATATAAAATTATACCATTAATTGCTAAATCTTAAATAGTTAAAGTAGCATTTATTAAATATTAAATTTTAAAACTGAATTTAATAGTATGAAATATTTTATTTGAATATTAAATTATGGAATGAAAAATAATAAAAATTGTGGTGATAAATATATTTATTAGATGTTTTTCATTTTAATTATTCGAGTGCATAATTATATACTTTATATTCGAAATATAAAAAAGAATTATTAGTTAAAGTATGTAATAAAGATATATAAATCATAAATATTTTCTGTAATTAAAGAATTAAATGTAAGTAATTGAAATAAAATATTTAATAAATGAATTTATCATCTCAAGTTTCAATACTCATCTGGAACAACAAAAGTGCAATTAATAAGTGCAATTAATAAGTACAACAATTAGACATAAATAATAAATATGTTTATATAAATTAAACATTTGAAAACTAATAATAACTTGATTTTTATACGTCAAGATGGGTAAAGGGTCCAATCCCATCTCAATATATTTTTAAAAATTCAATTAAATTTGCTTAATCGTTACCATTTCAGGACTAAAACATTATTTACAAGGAAAGATGCGCATATTTAGACAAACTTATTGAATATGTTTGATTTAGAAAAAAAAAAACTTTAAATAAATGAAAGAATTTAAAAGGTATTAAATAATATATTTAAAACAAATATAACAGTTATTACTAGGTTTAATTAACGAGACACCATGTCTCTAATCATCATCATTTCATATAACAAAATTTTGCTTTTACATTTTACTATTAGTTTTTCACACAATTCACTTACCCAATTAGTAATAATGTACTACCTTCTACATATAAGCCATAATTAATTTCATTTATTTAAAAAAAACTATTATAAACTAATTAATTCAAATTTATATATCTATCCTCAATTTTTTCATCCATTAGATATTATTTTTCACACATAAAAATATCTAAACAATTCATAATAATATAAGGTTTAATATATCATTTGACTCACTTTCTACTTCAATCTCACTGTCCACTCCACACTCACTTTCTACTTCATTTTCAACTTGACTCTCCACTACAATTTCTTCTTGGACTCCACCATCCACCTCCTTTCCACCACTTTCTTCCTCACTTATATCACCCTCATTAACCAACTCACCTTGAGTCAAAAACAACTACACCCCTACTTCAGCTTCGTTATCTTCTACAACCTCTGCATGGTCCACGCCATGTACAACATACAAGTCAACTTTCCCTAAATAGTTTTCCACCAACATCATATTCATTACTACTTTATCATCATACAATTGATGCAACACATTTTCTATGTTGTAAAACAACTCTTTCACCTGAAGGTACCCCAAATTTTTTATTGCACCTACTATTTCAAAAAAACTCCATTTATCAGGATCAACGTCCCAATAAGCAATCTCTCCATTTATATACTTAAAGGGGTGTTGTGTTATCAAGGTCCCACCATGGTGGACCACTACCTCAAACCTTTTCTTAGTCATCTCAAAGGGAGACCACTAAAATGACTTAAAATACCAACAATGGGACCATTGTGAACAACAAAAGCCAACAATAATGCACACTGTCTTCCACAACCCAAAAGCCGACAACTAAAATCATATTTAAAACACAATACAATGCATTACAAAATAACTCAACAGAAAATATTTAAACAACTTTTTATACTACCCAAAATCCGAGTAAATCGATGAAAATACCTATTGTTAACACAACATCAAATTAAACCCTAACCTCCAAATAAAACATAAACAACAACAACAACTAATTAGGCTTAGATAATGACCCCTTACCTCACCTTCGTACGATGTTCAACTTCCACCTTCAATGAATCAACAGTAGAATGACCACAAATCACCACTTTCACAACAACCTAGAAATCACCACTTCCACTTAAGCCAAGACCCCAGAAATGGCGTTATTAGACAAGGGTAAGGGTTTTTTTAATTTAGCCTAATTTTTCTCATTTTATTTTAATCCTCAATATTTAAACATTTAAATGACTTCAGACAGCCACGTAAGCTTCGTTTTAAATCGCTCACTAATAGTTTGCCACGCTAGTATCTACACCGTTACGATTTTAACGCCGTCTGCCAAGAGGACCATAATGAACAATTTTTCATGAAATATTGGACCTTAGTGAACTTTTTTCAAAAGTGGGATCATTTTGAACCAAACTCCCAAAAGAAGGACCAAATGATGTATTAAACCTATAAGTAACAATTGCTTAATCAAATATCTACATCAATTATTATATAATTCATCAATCAATTAATTAAAGGATAATGATATTTAGACAACATTTTTTTGACAACATTTGAACATTGATTACGTGTCAATCTGTGATTGGTCAAAAATTACTCCACAATCAATAATAATAATCATAAACACTAATGTGGAGTAATTTTTGACCAATCACATATTGACACGTAATCAATGTTCAAATGTTGTCAAAAAAATGTTGTCTAAATATCATTATCCTTAATTAAAACATAAACAAATATAAAATAAAAATAACTTTTTTAACTTGATATAAAAATTTCTAATTGAAGACTACTAACATCAAATCATATATCTAAACATATTATAACAATAACAATTAAATAGAGATTCGTTTTAAGTTGTTTTAAGTCAAATGTATAGATCATAAAACGATCATAAAACTATGCGTACTTCAAAATACTAAATTAATTCAAAAACAAAACATAAAATGAACTTATATTGTTTGTAAATTATGATATATCATAAATGTAGATCTCTTTGTCATGAATCTATTATTGGTCTTTTGGTAGTCAAAAAGATAAAGATAAGTGATGAGTTTAGAAAACTAAAGAAAAAAGACACATAAAACTTTAGAAAAATAGTAATTTTTGTAAAATGAAACTTGATTAACATTAAATTAAATTTTTTATAAATAAAATAATCAAATATCTCTTTAAAACCATTAGTACTTTTAAATTATTTTCCAACTCCTTCTATAAGTGATTTATTAAATATTTCACGAAGCGGGAATGTGAGTGTGCTATTTTATTACAATCCTTTATACAAAACATTTTATTAAATTATTAATTGTCAATTGTGTCCCTAAAATATGGACATCTCTCCACGGAATTTTTACAACATTCTTTTTATTGGTAAAGTACTCTATGAAGTTGCAAAGAGTTATTAGTCTGATAAAACTAATTATCATTTTTTATATATATCTTAATATTTATATAGGATTATTTTTTATACAAATTATCACTATTTTACCTTCCCTAAATACTTAATTCAGTACGATATATATTGACATTATATAATAAAAGTACATTCTTATTATAATAGTTTCAATTTTATTATTTTTATTTCAATTTTATTAATAGTTGAGATAATTAAATACATGTTTAGTTTAAACTTTATGATGTATTTATTAAAGAAGAGAATGATGTTAATATACAGTTAACTTTTTATAATTTATTTTTTATTTTATAAATTTAAAATTCTTTTAGTGTTTCTTTAATATTAATTACATATCAACATTAATATTATCTCTAATAAACACGGATGATAATGACTAAAAGATAAAACTAAAGACATATTAATTATTAATAAAATATAAAAAATGGTAAAATTAAATATTTATTATAATTTATTTAAATGTAATAATTATTTATTTGTTATAAAAAAGTGGACACATCATATTATTTATTGAGAGGTGAATGAGAAAAAAGATAAGATAATTAAAGAAAATGAGAAGTTTGATTTGGTTTTTGTCAAAATCAGAGCAGACCGAGTTGGAGAAGAGATTGGTAAGAAAGTGAGTTGCAGGTGCTTTGGATTGAGACGAGCCAATGCAATGACTCGGATCCTACGCACTCTCCACATCTCACTTCGACAACACATACAACCTTCCAAATTCTAACACGCGCTCACATCACCTTAATTACATCTTTTTTTTTCTAATATTATTAAAATTTAGTACAAACCGCGTGACTTCGCTCAAAATTCAATGTGATTGCGACCTTCATCAAAATTACCTTCCTGAATATATATAATATCTATATAAGTTTTGCACTTTCGCTCTGTTTTTCACGTCTCAGTTGTTTCGTATACACGTACTTCTCACAATTCTTTCGTATTTCGCGTTACCAATCCCAGTCAGATCAATATGGCTTCAAAACATGGTAACGATTCACCATTTTTTTTTCTCTTGTTCAATTTTTTTGCTTTGTTATTTTGCACAGACTGAATTCATATCTGGGATCCAAAACAGGTGCAGTTATCGTTATCATGGGTGTCTGTGGCGCTGGAAAGACGTAAGCTTCTTCTTTTTCTTTTTTCCACCTATTGTTGTTATGATGGTGGTGTTTTCGTATTCAGTTTTCACTTTTGGTTTACATTAATATTTTTTTTAGTAATTTTCAATCTGTTTGTTGTTTTCGTATATTTGCACTTTTTTTTTCTCTGTTTTTTTTTTTTATAAATCTTTGAGGATGAGAAATAAATTGACATTAGAATGTGACAGACAGCATCAATCAGAAGGCACGAAAGTGTTTTTATATATATATACATACATAATAGAAAGAGGATGATCATGGTTGAATATTGCTGTTGCAAGTGATTGCTTTTAACCATTCTCAAGCTGTTGAACAGGCTGATTGGTTAACATTTTTTATTGGATATGTGTTCACAGCACAATAGGTCGGAGGCTGGAGAAAGAGGTGCAGTATAAGTATCTTGATGCTGATGATTTTCACTCTGAATTAAACAGAGGTGTGTGTATGATTTCTGCACAAGGACTGTTTCTATCTGCTTTCTTATTTCTTTTTTCTCATTTTGTTTTGTCTTAATCTCATTTCTTCCAATACAACAGAAAAGATGCGAATGGGAATCCCACTCACAGATGAAGACAGGATGCCGTGGCTTGAAGCACTGCGTGATGTCATAAATGAATACTTGGATAACAAAAAGGGTCTGATTCTTGGTTGTTCTGCTTTGAAGAACCAATATAGAGAAATGCTTAGATCAGGTTACCCTGCTTATAAATGGGGAACTTATGCAAGTCCTGTTAACTTCATTCTGTTGGATGCTCCTGCTGAAGTCCTGAGTGTTCGAGTTAATGCGAGAGCTGCTGAAGGAAAACATTATATGCCTGCATCACTTCTGCAATCTCAGTTAGATTTGCTAAAGATTGATGACTGCGAAGGAATACTTAAAGTTGATGCTACTTTGACACCCCAAGCCATTGTCAACACCATTCTAAACAAGCTCCAGTTTCAGGGCTGTTTCCATCATGATTGTATTGAGTTTCATTGATAAAATGAATCTCTAATCATTTCATGGTTTCAACTATAGTTTGTACAAATAAAAGGAGGAATATGATTATGCTTGAAGAAAAGGGGAAAGAAAATGGTTTAGAGCAGGATAGACTATAGAGAAAAAAAGAAGCCAAGCTGTACATATGATATTCTTATTGGTTGATGCTATTCTATTTCTTTTTCACCATATATCGAATATAAGAAAACTCCCAGTTTAAACAGATCCTAGTTTTGCACTTGGATTTGTTTTCTTATTATCCTTTGATTAAACTTTAATGATGTGGTGATTGTACAAACTAAAACACCAAATATTTTGAATCAGAATTTGGTGTTGTTCGTCTTTGCAAGAATGAATTGGATGTCATTGAATTTCAAGATTGGCCTACACAGACTGGATAATAATTAATATTGGAATTCGGTGAACATCTGGAAAAAGAAAACTGACTTGACTTATATTTCTGCTACCATGTTACCTGAGAATTTCGTATAGGAAAGAGTCCATAGCAAGTGCATGAGAGTGACAATCATTAGCCATGTTGTCTCGTTACCAGACTTACCTTAAATTATCTGCAACTTGTTTCAAAGGTGACTTTAGTAAAACATAGTTGGGCAGCCATTGTGATTCTCCACAGAAAAAAAATAAAATAAAATAAACTGTAAGTACTTTAGGCTTTAGAAAAAAGTAAACAAAATGTTCCTGTAAAAGTGAAGGAAAAATTGTTTGTATCTAGTTAAGAATGTTCAACTTATTCTATCTTTTACTTTCTTTTCATCTTCGAAGTTATAACTTGATCGGCAATGGGCCCTCAAATTGCAAAAATACTACCTAATTTCCCTGTTTTTTTTTTTTAATGAAAAAAGAGATAAGTTGCAGCCTGCTTCACACAAGACTTTTCTTCATGACATTTGAATGGGTGGTAACTACAATTAATTAATAAAACAAAACTAGCCTTTTGCCTCTATAGGTGACACTTAGCATCATAATTAATTATAGAATCTTTTTAAACTTTGTTTACTTTGCTTTAGCCTATTTACTGTTTGCAGGGGTGGAACGACATGTTCGTGCTGAAAGTATAATGGACGCGGGGTGAAAAAAATGCATTATTTATATATAAAGCTGATTATGACTTTTGTATTTAATAGTAATAATAATAATAGCAAAATTATTAATAACAAATAAAATCATCTTTCTTTTTACTCTTTTTTATTCTTTTTCAAATTACCTAAGCAATTTTATTTTTCACACTCTTTATTCTTTTCTGTTGTATTCCCTTCGTTTCTTTTCTTTAGTACTCTAAATTTCTTTCGCACCATCAAAATAGAGTATGCATTACGGTCTTTTTTTTGCTCCTCTGCATTCCTTTTTACAAACCATGCAATCTGCTGTCAAAATTACCTTGGCTGATTGTCATTTTTTCTCAATAGATACTTCAGACTAATATCTCCTCGCGTACAATCCTTTGAGAATTAATTATATAGCCAAAATTTTATTTAAAAAAAATCAATAAAATAATTGATCAAGTCATAAAACACTATCCCAACAGGAATTGTAAACCACCACTGAACAGTTTTGATTTGAATAATTGTTCCTAGAGGTGCATAAATTGAGCTTGGCTTTGCGTGTGGGCTCCTCAGCAGCACTAGTCCTCTTCCAGGGGAGGTGCAGAAGTGAAGATCATACATTTCCTTTTTGTCACCGCAGTAAAGCCTTATTTTTTTGCCTTGGCAAATCTGAGGCAACGGTATTTTTCACCACTTACAGTAATTTCAAGAGCTCCATCTTGGTTATCTTGATTTGACGCAGTTCCCATCAACACACTTTTCTCTTTCTCCAGATTGTCTCTCTCTATCTTCAGCCTTGCTTCTTGTCGGGCAATCTCAGCCTGGAACATTCAAAAATTAAGGACAGTGAGGATGTCTGATTTTTTGTTCTTTAATTGCAAAGTCATAAATGGAAAGGAAATTTTATACAATGGATATTTGTTTGGTAAATAGAAATATTCTTAGAATGTTCGGTCAATTTCAATTTTTTTTGTTTCATATTCCCAAATGCAACAATATTTATGCTTTACGAATAATGTAGCACACATTTTCACAACGTAAAATAGGGCACTGAATATCTTCACAAAACATAAACTAGGTCTCAGGAAGGTGTCGGAAACATGTTATCAGTATTTATTAAAGACGTAAAAAGAAGTGTGGTGTAGAGTAGAAATGCCTGAAAAATATAACGCTCTAGTCTAAGGAAGAAACATTTTGCAGAGGGGCTTCTCTGTTGTCATCTGATGAATTGATTGCAAGAACAACAATCACTAAAACAATATACCAAAGGCAGACACTCCTAGGGCAAAGGAGTTTCAAGATCTAATATAAAGGTCATGATTCAGATTTTAGATGCTTGTTGAAGATCTTACATTGACTAAAAATAAGATTAAATGAGTTGTAAAACTTTACAAGTCAAATTTTATGAGGTTGAGTTATTTATAATAATCCCACTTTCTAAGATGGTATCAAAGTCATTCCAAGCTTATTATGCTATCTGTTATAGGACTCACCTACAAATATTTAATTTTTCACTTGAAACATTCATTCTTTGATGTGAGGAATATGTTGAAGATCTCATATATAATAGAGATAAAGTCAAATAATAGTATATAAGATCTTACAAGTCAGCTAATTAAGTTACTGCTTAACCATTTTTTGCAATTCTAACAATATTTATTCTGCTTCTTGCAACCATGAAGCAAAAGTTTTAGTTATATTTGTTATCTCTAGCTTATAATTTTAGGGATTGTTGTTTTTATTTAGATGTGTTACAAAATATTAGTTGAGTCATAACTCCTATTAAGGGGTTTATCATTATGTCAAACACAGAAATTTGGGAGATGAAAAGCTTCATTTATTCAGATTGTGTGATACATAAAGAATTCATGATTAAAACTAAACTAGGAACAACAGTATTCTTTCACTTCATATGGTCAACCTTAAACAGTATTTTACAACCATTGGCATCTTTTATTGATTATTGTGCAAAGTACTACTAGTGTCTTACAGCAACAGTAACAAAATAATATGGGTTCAACTTTCTCAGATGTTCGCATAATAAAGACAATTATGTAAAAATTATCAGAAGCATAGCCATGGGGAGTGTCCCAATGACACAGGTCAGGCTGTAGGACACATACTATGGGTTCAAACCCTGTAATGCAGTTCATCCCTTTCCCATGCCCCTATGGACTTACTCCAATGCCCACCTTTGTAGTCAGTCCTCACTTGAACCAGAAACAAAAGTTGAGAGGAAGTCTATAGTTATTCATCATGTATATGTTGGATATCCCACATGGATTAGAAATATAGCCAAATTATGCAAGCCTTACCTTATCAAACTAGTTTTTAAAGTTAAGTTAAACTTAAATTCCACTTTCTTAAGGTAGAGTATTAAAGTCATTTAAAGCCTATCCTATCAAGTTTAATCCCACTCTTGAAATGTTCAGTTCTCGACATGTGAGAGTGTGTTAAAGAGCCTACGTAGATTAGATATATGATCAAATTATAGTAAATAAATAAGTGCAAACTTCACCTTAAAAATCAGTCATGTGAGCTTGAGTTAGAGTTAAATTTCACTTTCTCAAAATGGTTTCGGAGTTACTCATAATCTATGTGAAAGGAATTGTAGAATGCACATTACAACCATGGTTGTCAAACTTTCAAGTAAACTCCTAAACTCTTATATTCCAAGTAGGCCAAACGAGTTAATTATCCATTAAAAAACATATTAAAGTTGAGAAAACTCTGAAATCAAGAAGTGGATTTGAAATCATATGTAATTTTTGCCCTCATTGACCCCACAAAATGTTTTACTGGAATCTCAAATTATTTGAAGAAATTAACTCCCTTTTAAAATGTTCTCACTTTGATAAGTGGAGTTTTTATAAAGTTATATATGATTTCATCGTTTATGTATTTAGTACTAATGTATTATCAAACTTTATTATTGTATTTTTTATTTCTCTTTATTATGAAATTAAAATGTTAAATTATTGATGTGTTAAAAGAGTATTTTGTTAATAGATCTTTTCAATATTATCTTTCAGAAGAACATAACGTTCAATTTTACAGGTCAAAATTTGAGAAGCTCCGTGAATAACAAAGAGGGTATTTGGATAAATGTTGCACTTAGTTGGCTGAAGTTCCAAGGCTTCAGTTACTGAAAAGTAACAAACTGTATCTTTGAAATGAACGTGTGTTTGAGACCCTCACAGAAAAACCAACAAGCACACAGACTCTCAAACTTCACAACCACTATTACAACAACAATAGTCTTATCCCACTAGGAGAGAGCACATTAAAGTAAGAAAAATTAAAAAGATTACAAATTTGAAAGAAATAGGTAATCAGTAGATACCTCACGACGAGAAAGATCAGCCTTCCAAGCAGCCTCACGTTCCGCAACCTCACGTTCACGCTCTTCAATGTAACTTTGCATCTCTCTATCCTTCATGATCCTATCCTTAATATCAGCATCCAACGCTTCCTGCAACTCTTGGACAAACTTATCTACCACTGCCTTTATTCGGAGAGACATCTTGTGCTGAAACCCCACTATGAGAGCACACAAATCCAAAATAATCTTCATATACCCAATTACTAAAATGGAATTCCCTTACACGTTAGTTTAGCTCATTTTTCTAAGATTTTTGTTTTTTGTTTTTACATGAAAAAGTGTAAAATCCCACATAATAAATTCCTTAAAATGAATCCAAACTAAACATTTGTTTTTCATTTTAAGCCCACAGAAAAGGTTTGCATAGAATTTCTTATGCACTGAATTTCAAATTTAGGCTTTTGAATGAAGGCTCCGAATGAAAACGCAGTTTCATATCATGTAAAAAGTAAAAATTAATAGAGTAAAGAACAAGAAACAGAAAGACATAAAAAAGCACGTTATGCATCTCTCAAGGTTCTACAATGTTCTTTAAAAGAAATAACCTAATAACTTTTCCTCAGCAGAGTATTTTACAGAAAAACAAAACAAACCGAAAACAATGTTATGTAGAACAAACACACCTCTTTGCTTTTTTATTCCCTGGGACCCTGTTATTATGCGAGAATCGCAAGGGTAAAAAAAAATGGAATTTCCTATATAATTTGGAGTTTCTGAAATTCATTCAACTGGGTTCAAATTAAGGCTTGAAGAAGTGATTATTAAAGTACCTACAATAGGGAAGCCATAATCATTGGATTATAGCAAAAGGAGTGAGAATTTAGAAGGCGTACCTCAACGACGTCATCTTTGGAGATGATATTGATATATTATTCTCTTACTTAAGTCTGACATATGCTCCTTGTGTTTCGTTTTCTGTTACGAGTGTGAAGCCCTCTCATTTCAATTGGGCAGTGTGAGATGAAACCACACGCAGTGGAGAGAGACGTGTGAACCAAATTGAAAACACATTTTGGGTCTTAAACTCCTGTTTGAATGTTGAGAGCTACTCCCTCCACCACCACTGTTTTCTCCTAGCACCTACCATGACAAATTTGCCCTTATTTACTGTGCAATAAATTTGCCTTTATTTACTGGGCAGTAAATTTTCGACAACAACATTAACCTACTTCATTAATTACATTCCTTTTTATAACAATGCACTCCCACACCAATATGCACCTGGAAATCAACTCTCTGGCTTTGCTTTGGTTTCTTTTCTTCTTCCTCTATTTCATTGTTCATTCTGAGAGTGTGTAGAGAGTGTGTGGTGGTGGTAAGTTTTGCTTGACGTGAGGTTGCAAGTGGTACAAGGAACCAGTGGTGTAGAGGTTGTTTGTGGTGGTGGTTACCGGAGGCAGCAGAAGAAAACTTTGTTGCAGGTGCGTGAAGAAGTTATTGTAATCATTCAACGGATGTGATAATCCGTCGATGGACATCAACATTCGCTGAAGGGGAAACAAATGTTGATATCCTTTACCACAAATAGGTATATTATAATGCACTTTTACATACTTTTTTTGTAGATAATTTCTTTTTAAAGGTTGATGTTTGTTTTTTTCTTTTAGGGTTGAGTCTGCTCATTGGAGCCTGAAGAAAGTTCTGGGTAATAGTATGGGTGATCTTTGTTCTTGTTGGGATGGTATTCATAACATCGTTATCCTACAACACAACAAGATTAAGGCATCCTTTGAACAAAGTCTATTGCTGACGAGTGACCTTTTTAAAGGATACAGATTTAGACATATTATTGGGCGTGTCTCTCAATATGCATTGGATCTGATTGCTAAGGAATTGGAAAAAAGCCCAGCAGATAGGATTGGATTCATCAATGTGTGGATGCGTATTGAGATGTACATTTGGTCTCCCTTGTGCATGTGAATTAGCATGCTATGATCCTGGTATCATCCCTTTGGGTGAATTCCATATAATGTGGAGAAGATTGAGTTTCTCAAATGTTGAAACTGGTAGAAGAACGATTCGAGGAGGTTGACATTAGAGGTAAAGGCATCATCAAACAAAAGTTACTTGACATTGCTTGTCCTGAAATGACATCAATGGTCCCTCCATTACATAAAGTTAAGATAAAGGGTGCACAAAATGTAAGATTCAGGAAAATAGGAGTTTTAAAAATAAAGTAGTTTTGAGACTTTGAATTTTGTTTGGAGATTGGTGTTCTTGAGTTTATAATTTTGTTAGAACATAATTTTTATGTTATTTCTTTATTTTTATATTTTTTTTTCCTAGAGGCAAAAGGGTCTTTTACTTTTATTTAACTGGTGTAGAAATTAATTAAGAGAGGGTGTAGAAGGAAAAAGTATGCAAATTAAATAATCTAAATATTTAATAAAATAATATTTTGTAAATATTTTAGAAGATTTAATTGTTGTTATTTTAAAAATTAGTTAAATGAGAATAAGAGATATAATCTTGGTAGTTTAAAGATTAAAAGAAATATTATTAGAGAAAATCATTATTAGATATTGTAGATTTTAAAAAGATTTGGTGGTTGATGATATTTTAAAAAAAAGTAGTTAAGAGAGAATAAGAGAGAGAATTTTAGTGGTTTTAGATATAAACTGAGAGATTTTATTAAAACTAAAAAGATAGAGATATAATAGAAGAGGATAAAAAGGATAAAAGTAAAAAGGAGTTGACATTTTGTTACCCTAAAAGAAAGAACGAAAATTAGAAATATAAGGGAGAGAAAAGAGGGAGAAAATAGAGTCAAGAACAGGCATCAAAAATAGGAGGATCATTGGTGATGTTGTGAAGTTTTCTTGGTGATTTTGGAAACAAAAATAGTACAAGATCAGGTAAGAGGAAAAACCGGTTATATTGTAACACATGATTGGTTTAAGGTGTTGATAAGTGTTTTTATGTTACATGGAAATATTTTTGTGTTGTGGTATAACATTTGTACTTTGCTCGTGTATTGTTTTAAGGGGAGAAACATGGTTTGCTATTCTGATAGGTGGATTGAGTGTACTGTATTCTATACGTTTGATGTCATATGATTTTGATGCTTATGTCTTTATGTTGCTTGGGCTTGTATGGATGCATGATGTGGATTCGGAGTCAACAAAAAAATATATCACTGTTTGGGGTTGTTGGGTTAATGAGTAAAAAGAAGGGAAAGGGTAGGCTCATGAGTTTGGAAGGAAGAGAGATGGAATTAAGAAGTTGGAGGTAATTTGAGAGGGAAACCTAACAGAGTGTAGTGTAGTAAAGGAGATTATAAAAAGGAAAAATTTCTTTTAACAACACTTTTTTAACAACTTTTTGACAATGCATACGTGTCAGCTTGTGATTGGTCCGTTTTAAATATTTTTTAAACGTAAATTCAAATAGACCAATAAAGTGATGACACGTGTCCCGTTGTAAAAAAAGTTGTCAAAATATCATTACCCTTATAAAAAATAGAAAGAGGGTTGGCACTAGGGATGACAACGGGTCGAGTCGGGTACGGATAGTGCCTACCCGCAACCGTACCCGCCGGATAAAAACGTACCCGCCGGATACCCGCTTAAAAAATACCCGCGGTTATTTTAAAAATCCGCAGGTACCTGCGGGTACCCGCGGATATCCGCAAATAAAAAATATATTTTATATTTTTTTAAATAAAATTTAAATAAAATTACAAAAAATATATATATAATATAATATAAATTAAATTAAATATAAATTAAAATTTAATTTTAATTAATTTTAATCTAATAAAATATAATTTTATTTTATTTTTAATTAAATTTAATTAAAAATATATATAAATTAATTTTTTTATTTATTTTTTGCGGGTAGCGGGTAGCGGGTACCCACGGATCGGATAGTATACTACCCGTACCTGACCCGTTTAGAAGCAGGTATTAAAATACCCGCTACCCGTTACCCGCGGGTAGTAAATATCCACGGGTAATAACTACCCGCCACGAGTTTTACCTGCGGATACCCATGCCCGCGGATTTTTTTGCCATCGCTAGTTGGCACAGTGTACCAGTGCAGAGGAATGAACCCCTCCCAGTTGGTTTTTAGTTTGCACAAAATAGGAAAGATTAATTGTCCTTTACGTTTTGGTGTTGTTCTTATAAAATGATTGGTAGGTAAAAAGGGGTGGGTCCCACTTTAATTGAAAGAAAAATAAACAGGTACTGGGAATGAGGGTGGTGTCATAATTTTTAGTATCACTTACCGTAATTGCATTTTCATGTGAAGGTAATATAATGTGTGTATAAATTATTATTTTACTTGTATCAATATTTGTGTACATTTGTAAAGGTATAAAACTTGTTTTATTGGTGTTTTTGATGTTCATAAAAATGGTTACGATTTTCATTTTTATTATAAAAGTAAGGGTTAAATATGTTTTTAGTCCCTATATTTTGAGGCGATTTTGGTTTTAGTCCCTCTTTCAAACTAAGGTACAATTTAGTCCTTCAACTTTAGAAAACTCTGGTTTTAGTCCTTTTTACCAAATTTTTTTAATTTTATTTGTTGTTTCAAACGCGTTTCTCAGTTAACATTGAAGCAAAAATGTGTCAAACAGTGTAAACAATCCAAATGCTATAATGAAACGTACTTGAAACAGTAAATAAAGTTAAAAAAATTTGGTAAAAAGGACTAAAACCAAAGTTTTGTAAAGTTAAAGGACTAAATTGTACCTTAGTTTGAAAGAGGGACTAAAACCAAAATCGTCCCAAAATATAAAGACTAAAAACATATTTAACCCTAAAAGTAATTATGAGTTTTGGTATTATTATAATAATATATAACTTTTATACAATCAAATCATATCTCAAATAAATATATATATATATATATATATATATATATAACCTCTCATTCTTATTACTTTTTCAATTTGAAAAAGTAATAAGAATGAAAAAGGAAAAGGTCGTCTTATTCAAA
>NW_014542365.1:1487451-1505895 GCF_000741045.1 Vigna radiata var. radiata | reverse complement strand
TAGAGCATCCAAGTTCCTGGACCTTGATTCGGATTATTGGGTTCGTTCTCTCACCCGGTGAGTAAAACTTTGCTTTCCTTTTTCCAAATCAAATTGATGATCATGCAATTGATACCTTGCATGTGAATAATCTGAGTTTTTCCTCAAGATTCTAGCTTCTATTTTGCTTGAGAAAACTAATTCTATCTCCAAATTTGGAGATTTTAGGTGTCGTGAATTTCCCTAAGGTACCTTGAGCTTGTTTCTGGAAATCTGTAGCTGTTCTGTTAAAAACCCAGGTAAGGGAAGTTAGAAATTCATGTTTTGTCTTATCAATTTGAATCGGCATGTGCTATAAATGTTGTTTGAAATATGTGAAACAGTGGTAACATGAAAGTTCTTGATCAATTATACTGTCTTAGGATGAATTTGGGTGAAACGAGGGTATGAGGCATTGTACTGTTGATTTCTGGATTTAATCTTGAAATTGATTACTTATGATCTGGTTTTATATGATAAAAATGCTGAATTGGGATTGATGGAATGAGTTAAATTATGTTGTATGCATTCATAGGTAAAAAGCTAGGTGAATTAGACAATTTAGGCTAAATTTAAGGAACTAGAGTAGCAAGAATTTGACTCTGTGATTGTATGTTGTTTTGGTCGGTTTAGTACAATTAGGTAAGTCATATATGACTTATAGGGACAGATTAACTGGTTCAAAGTGACTTGTAATTAGTAAAATTAGATTTAGCTTCCTTAGTTCATGAAATTGAAGTTTTAGGAAGGGAATTAATGCATAACAGTTAAGAAATTGTATTAGGAAGGGTTAGGACCACATGAGCAAGTTTAAATCATCATATAGGTCGAGTTAAGATCATTGGAAGTTCATATAAGTGCCTAAAACAAAATAGGAGGGGTTGAGTTCTGCAAATCTGCAGAATTGGGAATCTGCAAGAGTGCAGATTCGCTGAGCGAGGGTTCTCGCACAGCGAGAACCCAAAATTAATTGGGTTTTTCAGTAGAAATTCGCTCAGCGAACAACANGATTTTCGCTCAGCGAATTTTCTATGACAGGATGAGTATTTCTGATGTTTTTGACGTTTTGGGAGCTCCGGACGTCCGTTTTGGACGTTCTTTAGGTCGTTCTGGGGGTTTTTGACCCTTCCGGATCCATTGGTGAGGGTCTCCAAGCCATTTGAATTACTTAAGTATTGGAAATTAAAGATTATAAAGATAATTGTGCTTTCTTTTCTTTTTCTTGTGTGCTGATCCATGTATGATTTTTGATTTACCTTGTATGACTATAATTAGTATGATATGATGAACTGTGAATGGTTAATAACTTAAAATCAGTAAAGAAGAGATGGTATATGTATATAAGTTGATTCAATGATCCAAGTGTTATCTCTAGGTGAGATTTGAGTTGAGTTTCTGGAATGAATATAGGTAGCTCAGTCTTGGGGGTTGCCCTTAAAGCTCTAATGACTATTCAATCTCACTTAGAGAAGAGTAGTTCATGTGGTGAAGAACAGTAGGGGTCCTAGTCTTGGTTGTCTCCATTGTATATGGGCCAAGGTGAGTGATAACAGATAACCTTGTGTGTGGTAGGGTGAAACCCATTGGCAATGGCTTTGCAAAGCAGTAGAGGCCACCACAAGTGCATGACCCGCCATAGCTCGATATTCATTCCGGGTCCGGACGAGTCTAAGTCTAACACTACCTAATAAAACAACAAATTATAACTTAAATAAACTGTTCTTCCTTGCTTGTTGTATTGTATGTCTTTTTTACTATGTTTAATTGTGATTGACTTGTTTTCATTGAAATCTAGCTTACCCTTGCATGTGTGTTNTCTGTTTTGTTTGTGATTGTTTCTTCTGCGATGATCATTCAATTATGGATGTGAGCAGAGGTAGGAGAGGTTTCAGAGGCCCCGTTGGAGCAGCTGCTAAATACTCCAAATACTCCAGATACGGTTGCGGATAGAGTAGAGTAGTATAGATTAGTTCTTTTCTATTGTATATATTTAGCTATATCTCCTTTTGGATCATTTTGAAAGACTCTATGCTATAAGTAGAGCTTTATTCCTCCTCNTGTATTTTGGATGACTGTACTGTATATACCTTTCATCTGAATTTCCACTCCTAACTGCTTTACATTATTATAACATGTTGCATCCACTTGATATGTCTTAGGCATATTTTTGGGATGTTACAATAACCGTATAGAAACTTGAGTTATATTTAATATTATGTTGTTATATAAATATTAGAATTATTAAGTTTAACATGTGATTAAATTTTTGGCTTTCAAAATTTAAATTATATAATAATAAAGTAGTTTGTTGTTTTGTCAATAAGTGCATATAAGTTAAGAGATGTTGTGAGTGATTTTCATAATTTAATTTAAGAGATTGAGGGATTATTATGTATATAAAATAAATTATAAAAGTTGAATACTTTTACATGCTGTGGTGATATTTTATCGTAATAATTTTATATGACTCTGTAATGATTTATTTGATGTAGTGGTATTTTTATAAGATATTGTGGTGTTGTATATGAAGTCGTATTTTTATATGGTGTAGTAAAATCTTATGTTTGATGAGTTGTTTATTATTGAGGTTAAGCATGGAAGGTATTGAGATTGTGTTATAAACTTTATGATTGGTGAGCAATGCATGTTGTTGAGAATGAGTATTGATGTGTGATGTGGACATGAAACTATGTTATTTCCTTGTATTGTCGTCGGTCATGTGTGGACTTTTCATATTGTGCTACGTTAAGAATGTGATGTGTTGGACTCTCGTTTAAGAGATAGTGATTCAAGTATCACTTCCCTCTGCGCGAGGAGGTGGATGTCTCGCCCAAAAGACTTCGGCTCATGCTTAGTATAGTGCACTGGTGCGCGTAGTGCCAGTGTTTTTACTTATTAGTCCTTGAGAAGTCGGGAAGATAGGTCGGAAGTTGCGATGGAAGACGACTCGAATTGCCCTGTTGAGGAACAGGTACCAGTTAGTGATAACAGGTCATGACGACAAAGTAGAAGGAAACGACATTGGGTCATGAATGGATTGGTTATGATATTAATGATTGTGATGAAATAAATTGTATGATTATATACACTCTGTAGTTAAAATAATTACTGTATATTGTGTGTTATGATATTTCTGGTTGCTCACCCTAAAAGTTGTGGTTGTGGTTTCCACCTACGATGATCGTACTGGTACGGGAGTAGATGACATTGTAGATAAGACTGGATTGAAGTAGTTGACGTGAGAGTTGGGATCTTATATTTCGAGGATGTTGATTTGTTCTATTTAAAAGTTTTTAGACTTGGTATCTTTATTGTAAAAGAAATTATTTCAGATTTTTGTTTTGAACAAACAATATTTATAATTATGTTTTTGTTTTCGCATTTTAATCAAATAAAGTTTGATTATTCGAAATAAATGTTTTATAAGAAAAGTTTAAAAAAAAAAAATTCCACCTTGACATTCTGAAAAATCAAGGTGTTACAAAGTCACCATCAAACAAAAGTTACTTGACATTGCTTGTCCTGAAATGACATCAATGGTCCCTTCATTACATAAAGTCAAGACAAAGGGTGCACAAAAAAGTAAAGTTCAACGAAGAGAAAGGTCTACAAAACGGGAGCCATCATCTACAATAACTAAATTACAATCAAAGCGAAATGTAGTGCAGCAAAAAAAGAGAGTTCCAATGATAAACCAGTTTCATCCTATTAGTCACCCCTTCATTACGTTGTTGATGTTGTGGCTGATGGCCACTGTGGGTATAGATGCATTGTTGCGTCATTGGGACTCGGTGAAGAATCATGGCCTATTATCAGAAATGATCTGTATAAAGAACTCAGTCAATGACATGATGAATACGCAAGCCTAGTAGGAGGCTATGATAGACTAGAAGAACTAAGGATGTCTTTATTGGTGCAGGCGAATTTGACGATACATGTTTCCTTGTTTTTGTATTTCATTTAATACATTTAATTTGATCTAACTACTTGTTTTATTCATCACAGGTTAATAGGAACAAGTGGATAACTATACCATACATTGGTTATGCAATTGCTAACCGATATAATGTCATCTTATTGTGTATGTCATATTATCAAAATTATACCATCTTCCCACTACGTTCTAAACCACCTTCCGATATAACTCAGTATCGCTTAATTTGTATAGGAAACGTTCATGGATGTCATTTCGTTCAGGTAATTGTATTACTTTGTGTTTTGTTTTCAAAATTAGTTATGACTCACTAAACTATTGTAATTTCTATAATGCAGGTTAAGCTACAACAAGGTTGTCCTTTACCCATGGTGGATATCATCTCCTCAACCCACTGTTATCCTAAGGCGCGAGCATGGTCATCTATTTATACTAGTAGGATGCAAGCATTTGTATAGTTGATGGGCGTAACGTCATCTTACGTTGACTTAGGTGAATCGTGATATTTATATTATGCCTTCAAATATGTACAAAGGCACTATTAGTTGTTGTTAATTAAGGACTTAATTTTTTTTTTTAATTTAAGTATACCATACAAATGAAAATGAAAATGAAAACATTAAAATTATAAATGTCTAACACAAATCCCAAATCAAATAATACATAATCAGAAAAAAGGAAATATAAAGCCATGTAATACATAATGAAAAAAATTAAATACAAAGTCCTATCAATTAGACGTTGATCGTCTACCACGTACATGCCTCTGTCCTCTTCTAGTCCGGGAATATTCGTCGATGCCATCATTAGCATCATAAAGCAGTTCCACCATCTCCTGATGTGCAACAGTACCTTCGGTCACATGACGACACGATATCAACGACTGTATCTTTTTCGCCATTCGCTTAAATCTAGCCTGCATAATAATTATATCAAACAAATAAATAAACATGGTTAAGCAAAATTTAATAACATAAGCAATGAAAAATAACATACCAAGGCGCCAAATGGTGAAGGTGGAGAGGATCTACGATGAGGTCCTGCCTCATATGGAACGTCGGGACGTTGTGTAGGCGCAAAAGGCGGTCTCGCGCCAGCTGGAGCAGCAATAATATAGGGATGTGAAACCCTCATAAACCACTGTATGTATCCATCGACACATTCAGAAAGGTATGATGTCTGTCTCACATTCCTAATAACGTGATCTGTGAAGTGCAACCATGCAAAATCAACAACGACTACATCTGCATCTGCAATGACAGTGGGTGGTCGTGGAATCTCCTGGTAAAACCCAAACTGCCTCATCACACGCTTAGGCAAATGACGGGAAAAGGGTGTCACCAATTTGAATCCATCAAGAATACATAAAGACTCCGAATAATGGACGAATGCCCTGATGTCCCTCATATGGATGCCATGCAACTCCACTGTATGTCAGGCCATCCAATTACGACCGAATCTCTGCAAGAGTCGAACTCTGCCGAGGGCTTTGCCACCTAGTCGCACGTGGTGTGGTGTCATCATAAGAAGACACCAACCGCCTCCTTCCCATGCTAGTAAAGTGGAGACATCGTCAAGAGTGATCGTCATTTCCCCTACAGGGAGATGGAAAGTACTCGTCTCAAAGTGCCATCTCTCTATGAAGCCGAACAACAACCCCTTATCAACGTAATCGTAGCAGATCTGTGTGAGAGGCATCAAAGAGGAATTCAACACAATGTGTTGAATTCCTTCGGCGCACGGTCCTAACTTATTAACGTTTTTACCATGCGAGATCAACTTGAGCATATCCCCTTGATCCTACACAACAATATTTAATATAAATTGTATTTGAAAAATAAGTAATAATCAAAATTTAAGTTCTACACTCACTCGGCCCTGCGAAATAGCATAAGCAACATGCTGAACATAGTGTGTCAACAATGAAGCATCATGTGGACCCCCAGGAAATCCAGCGACATCCTCCTGTATGTCTGCATGCTCCTCCTCATCATCATCGTCCTCAGGGGCCTCAAATGCTTCCTCGTCAACATGACCCTCATAGGCCTCATATGCCTGCTCCTCAAACACTCGATCCTCAACTGTATGGTCATCCTGAATAGGAGTTGCACGCCTTCTCCGAGCCGATGCTGTAGGTTTCTCCTACCTTCGCCTTGTGCAAAACTTTCTCTTCGAGAACTCTCTCCTCGCAAACTCCCTCTTCGAGAACTCTCTACCAGAACTAAAAGATGCACCTCATGTTCTTACCATTCTGACAAAAACATTTTTAATTAAATTAATAATTATTTTGTTATATTAAAAATAATTTTATCATTTTATTAATACTAATTATTTAATTAAAAAATTAAAATTAATTTAGATTTAAAAATAAACACTAAATTTAAATACTTTAAAAATTAATTTAAAATAAAAATTGTTAATAAAATAAAAATACAAAACAAATTAAAAAATAAAGCTCAACGGATATTGCATATCCGTTGAAATAAATATATACAATATAATTAAATAATCAATTAAATAATATTTTAATATATTAATAACTGTAATTAAATTAAAAAAATACATTATTTAATAAAATATTAAATTCATTAAATTCATAATAATTATTTCATTAAATAAATTAATATTTTTTATATAATTACGTAAAATAAACTAACAACTAAACAAAGTAAAAAAATACTAATAAACAATAAACTAAATTTAAAAAAACTAAATATAAATATTAGATATATAAGCTAATAATAAACTAATAAACGAAAAAAGCCACCAAGGCCATAAACGAATGTCACATATCCGTTTATGCACATCCGTTTGAGGGCCAAACAGATATGTGACATCCGTTCATGGCCTCTGTGGTTGTCTTCTTCCTCTGCACACAACACACAAAAACAGAAACAGCACATAACACACACAAAATGCCAACACACAGCACGACAATAATCAACAAACATTCATAAATCTATCAATTGATTATACAACACACTAACTTCTCGTAGACTCTGTACGAAAGGAAGCACGAAATGATCACCGCACACCGCTGCACCGCCGCAACGCCGATGCAGACAACCACCGTACCACCAACAAAGTTACAATTACGGATGTCGTGGGGATGAAAGCAAATGGATCTGAGAACGGAAGTGAAATTTTTTTTGGGGGGAGGGAGGTGGAGCTCCAATGAATTAGGTTTTACTTAAAAGAAGAAAAAAGTAAATAAATAGGGTAAAAAAAGGGTACTTTTGACAGCAGGTCTTGAATGTTTGAATAATGAGGGAAAAGACTTTCTTTAAATGGGCCCATGCTATGCATCGCTTTTGGTTGGGCGTTGATCCCTACACCTCCACCTTTTTGGCCTCCACCTCCCCATTTTTTTTAAATTTTTTCTATATTACTAAAATAACCTTTTTTTTTTTATTTTTTTATTTACTTTTTTAACCCTCTTTTATTTAAAACCCTAGATTTCTTACTTTCCCCTTTTTTATTTTACTCATAGTAACAGACAACACCCCACCTTCAGACTCCAGATCCGTTTCCCCCTTTTCACTATCGTTTTCATTTTTTTAACCTCTGACTCCCAACTCTCAGTCCTCTATTGTGCATTTCGTGGCTTTTGGTGTGTGCGGCGGTGCGGCCTGTGTGCGGCGGTGCGGTGGTGCTTCGTTTTTGGCGGTTGGTCTTCGAGAGGTTAGCTTGTTCGTTGCGGTTTCTTCTTTCGCGCATATTGTTGTTGGTTTCTATGGAGGGCTCTGCACGAGAGCTTAGTTTCCATCTCGTTTCGTTTCTTGAGCATAGTTGTCTTGATTTCTGGATGGTTTTTTTTAAAATGTATGTAATATAGAGTTTTAGTGTTGCTTTGTCTATGGGTGTGCTGTTGTTCTGCGTGAGGATTTATGAGGAAGAAGACGCCGGGCATAAACGGATGTCGCACATCCGTTTAGACCTGAAACGGATGTGTATATCCGTCGACGGAAATGAAGATGAAGAACTTTGTTGCAACTTTCCTTCCACCAGGCCAACGATTCCAATGATCCTCAGAAAAGAGAGCACAAAAAAATTCCAAAAAAATAAGAATGAAAAAGAAACGAGAGAGTAAGAGAAAGCATAACGTTGATAAAGAAAATTAGGTTTTTTTATGTTAAGAGATTGGAATTAAAATTAACCTATAAAATAAATTTTACTTAAGAGTATAAGAGGAATATAAATAAAAAAAAATATAAATAAAAAAAGAAAAGATAAAATTGGGATGGGGAAGTGGAGGATCAAATATGTGGAGGTGCAGGGATCAACGCCCCTTTTGGTTCTTTTATTTGGGCCCATACATCATTTATTTTTTTTTCTCAATTATTATTTTGGCTAATTGCTCTATTTTTCCTGAAGGTCAAGACGTGAGTATTGGAAATTTGTGGCAAAATTCATTCTTACGAGACAACTAAATATGTCTTGTAATAACTTAACCATTTAGTAAAACTTTTGGGGATTATCTAACAATATGTTTGTTTTAAGCTGAGTGTTATTGGTGAAGACATCATAATTGTTTGGATCAGGTGATCTGGTAGAAAATAAGAATGGTTATTTGTAGGAAAATGTTGAATTTGGTCTTTAACAAGTTAGAAGAGAAACACAAAAAATTACGTCAGTGAAAGTATAGTTTTCAAATTATCCTTACTTTTTTTCATATGAATTGTAGAGGTAAGAGATTTTATGACCATAGGAAGGTTTGTTCAAGAAAACTTCAAATTACTGATGGGTTTCATCAATGAAATTATATCCATTGGTAATGGTAAATTACAAAAGAATTGATGACAAATATGATTGTTTAGTTTATTGATAAAAATATTTATTGGTAAAGTATTATGTGAAAAATTTGTCTAGGTGTTGTGTGCATATGTAGTTGTCATTATATTGTTTATCTATTCGGAAAATATAACATTAAAATATTGGCAGTTTTGTCTTAGTATAAAAAATATAATTTATGAGACTTGAAATATGTATTGCATTGTACTGATGGATATTTATCGATAATTATCAACAAATATCAAATTTCATTGATAAATAGTATCGATTATATTTTTATGGATTGATTTTGATCTATTAAAAAAAGTATTTATTTATAGATCTTTTATGTTTTTGATAAATTTTGGTAGTCAATAATACTTTAACATTTTTTTTTACAGTTGAACATGACATTAAAAATTTGTGAGTTCGTCATTTTGGCTTTACATTGACTCATTTATCCTTCTTACTTCATAGTTGTATGTGTAGTGTGACCTGAGTGAAATGTATTCATGGATTGTGAGGAGGTGGTTGCTAGTAGTGTTGTTGGAAGCTAAAGAAAGGTGGTGATAGTGGTTTGGTGGTGTTGGGTTAGGACGTTTCAATGGTGGACTTGATTTGAAGAATGTTAGTTAGTTCTCCATATTTGTACATGAGAATCAATTATCCATCCATAAATTAAGGATATTACAGGTGATACATGGTTTTCATAGTGTAATTGCAACATTGGAAGTTCAAGCCTAATTGATCATGGGAAACACATAATTGATTGTCCTTAAATAATTTATTATTGTTGCATGTTGTAGGCTAAAATCCATTTAATGTTGTAAACCTCTTCAAAAAATTTTATGAAGGGGTTTACTATTGATGTGAATCCAACCAATGATTGGACGTGACCATGAGTAACGACAAGGATCCACTTGAAAGACTTGGAGGACCTATGACAAGGGAAGGAAATCAAAGGAAACTCTTCAACAAGTATTGTCCATATTAATTGAATACAAACCCAAATTTTAAGGAGAAAATGTCAAGATGGTGAATTGCATTATGACATAAATGGAGGAGAACTAAAGCACCATTTTGCTGCTGTTTTATTTTATAAGTTTGTTTGTTTTCAAAATAGGTCAATATTTGTAAAATTAGCTGACCAACTTTATAAGTTAGTTTGTTTTCAAAATAGCTCAATATTTGTAAAATTAGCTGACCAACCTATGTCTTTAGGTCAATCAATTAGCAGGTTTTAGTTTGAATTTATTTTCAAGTTGTAATAAGGGTCCAATTTGGAAACTTAGAGATTAGCTCTTATAAGCTTAACTATTTTCATCAAATTCACAAGTCAGGTTTTTATGTAGATAAATTAAGGTTCTATCCTTTCTATCGTAGTGAGAGTAATTCTCCTAAGCTCTTGAGTGATTCAAGAATCTTTAACGGTATCAAAGGACTTTTCATCCTTTGTGTGTTGCCTCTTGTGGGAAAACAATTCTTTCCTTTTATTTATCTTTGTCTTCAAGAACTTAGGAGAATCACTCTCATTAAGGTAAAAGAGATAAAACCCTAATTTATCTTTATAAAAAACTGACTTGTGAATTTGATGAAAATAGTTAAGGTTGATGCCTAACTTTCCAAATTGGGCCCTTATTTACAACTTGAAAATAAAGTCAAACTAAAGTCTACTAATTGATTGACCCAAAGACATAATTTGGCCAGTTTACAAAGATTGAGCTATTTTAAAAACAAACTAACTTATAAGATAAAACAACAACAAAATGGTGCTTTAGTTATCCTCCATTTGGGCCATAATGCAATTCACCATCTTGGCATTTTCTCTTTGAAATTTGGACTTGTATTTAATCAATATGGACAACACTTGTTGAAGAGCTTCCTTTTCTTTCGTTACTCTGGCCTTTTTCATAGATCCTTCAAATCTTTCAAGTGGATCCTTGTCGTTGCTCATGGTCACATCCAATCATTGGTTTGATTCACATCAACTATCATTTTGTATGATATTTTCTAAGACAATTCAAGTTAAAGCATAAGATCATTTTATTATACGTTAATCCTTAAATCATCGAGAGAAGGCTCAAAATGAGTCAATTGAGTTTGGACATAAATCATAATACCACTATGAATTCAGTCTCTGAAATGTTGTTAAAAAGCATCCTACAAAAATAAAAATGATCATTAAAAAATAAATTTACCTATGTCTTGAAAATTTTCATATGTTCATCTGGATTAATCGATTTATTATATCTTTCTACACTAGGAGAACTTTCACTTAGGGGAAAGATTATTGTCATGGTGTATGTTGTCAGTATGTGATCACCATTATTGCCTTGATTCTCTATAATGGCTTGGTGAGATATCTAAATTTCTATTTTGGATGGCCTAAGCTTTGTTTTTGGAAAACAAGTTGGATTCATGCATTGTATTCGGTCTTGAAGACTTTCTATCTTTGATGTCAATCATATGTATGTATTGCGTTATGTGCTCATATTGGCACTTAACATAAGATTGGGTTTGTATGAACTTGGATTTAGTTACATGGATGCCAACTACATTGTAAATTGTCATCTTTTTATTATGGTTGACACTTAACTCATTATGTATGATTAGAGTTTCACCTGATATTTTTATCAAATTAGGTTAATATGGTTGATCACCTTTTGTAACAAACTATGTATGTTATTTTATCTTGTGTTGCATTTGTGTTGATCTGGCATGTCTAACTTCATTCTTTTATCGTGGAAGAAGAATGGAAGTTATAAGGTTAATTTAGTAGTAAAAATTAGAAGAGATAATGAAAGAGGTTGTGAGTTCAATTCCCTCACTAATATTTGAGAGATAAAAAGCTAATTTAAAGGATTTAGAAAGGAGGGTAAGAGAGATGGTAAGTTTCCCACTAACATAATATTAACAACCAATATTTATTGATGAAAAATTGTAAAATAAGAATTTATCTTTCTACGGGATAAATAAGAGAGGTCTTTATGACTTCTAATAGAAGTAAAAAAAAAAAATTCAACGTCAAATGTATAAAAGGTAGAACATTTTTTAGTAAGTTGTTGAAAGTATAATAAGCTTTGAAAAATTATTGTCTAACCAAATAATAGTAAAAATATTAAAATATTAAACTATTTAGTAGTCTTTTAAATATCAAAAGATAAAATAAATATTGAATTATGAAATTATATTCTCTTAAATATGATTTTTTTAGTCTTTTGTTAAATTTTCATAAATAAATATAAAAAATTAAATAATTAAGTAAAGTTATATAAGATATTTTCTTATATTAATTATATAAAAAAAAACTAAGTTCTTATCTTAGGAAAACAAGTTGCTAATAAAAATATGAACTAACTTTTACATCTAAATGTTCTCTAATGTACTCATTTACACGGTAAATTGAAACAATCACTATTAAAAAAAAGTAGTTTTTAACGTGTTATATACGCATCGGTTATATAAAAATCAAAGCTTATCAAAATGTGATGATATTAGTCTAATATATTTGTATATATTTTGTAGTAAGTGTAATGATATTGTGCATATTTTTACATTCATTTAACACAATAGAGTATAAGAATAAAATGATTATAAAAGTGTAAACTTTTGTATTTTTTCAAGAAAGAAGAGAATAAAATGTAAGTATAGATAATATCAAATCAATGTAAAAAATTTAAGTGACTCAAATAATATTTTTCTTGTAGCAAAATCATGTCAAGGTGATACGGTTTTACTTTAAATACATTTAAGCACAACTCATATCAATGTGATACAATTTTAGAGTCATAGTTTGAAATTGTGAGTTTGACATGATTTTAATGTAATTGACGGAGTGAGAAACCATGCATACAAACCCGTGTCTATGTTTTTGTGTTTAAACGAAATAAAAATGACACGAGTTTACTTAAAAATAGTTAAATTTTGGAAGAAAGAAATAAGCATCATGTTATCAAGAAAAATGCAATGGTAACAGAAGAGAAGTCAAAAGAGACACTAACGAAAAAAGACATGGATAAACAAGAAAGATAAACCTTATAAATTCAAGATTCAGCAATCCAGACATCCAAACAAGGAAAAATAGCTACTTAGAACCTTCACACATTCAAATAAGGAAACTAATGGAAAGAGGGTTAACTCCCCGTACCTACTCATTCGCTCACTTCTTTGCTCACCGAACAATAGTTCTCTCGGTGTATTACACTCTCTTACTCCTGTTCACCAAACAGGATTTTTTACACGTGACCTTTAGCTTATCACAACAAGCTATTACCATATTAACCACATAATATTAGAGAAAATAAACTTTATTTCATATTAACCACATAATATTACACTCCCTTGCTCCTGTTCACCAAACAAGATTTTTTACACGTGACCTTTAGCTTATCACAACAAACTATTACCATATTAACCACATAATATTAGAGAAAATAAACTTTATTTCATATTAACCACATAATATTACACTCCCTTACTCCAATTCACCAAACAAAATTTTTTACACGTAACCTTTAGCTTATCACAACAAGCTATTAGCCCATCACAACAAACTATTATACTAACCACATAATATTAGAGAAAATAAACTTTATTTCATTACCTATGATATTTCAATAATGACTTATATATAAAAGTTATAATAATTTTCCGGGTCTTACATTTAATAACATTCATATATTATTTTTTTAATATTTGTAGAATAGTGCAAAGAAAAAATCATTTTATAAATTTAACTAGAAAGAAAAAGTTATATTTAAATTTAAAATTAAGATTGAACACGAGATATAATTTATTGACTATAATTTGAGACATTAAATCAGCTAATAGGGATACATAAATCATGTTCATAATGGATGCAGGTAGAGAAAACCTTTAGTATCTCCCATCATATTGCAAACATAATGCAAACATTGTTGTACCAACATTTGATTAACAAAACTATCGAACAACTTAATTCCTTGTTATACTAGCCTTCTCATTCCACATCTTGAATCGTCCACGCATTTCAGAGAGTATAACATAAGTGCAATGGTCCTCAGGCTCCAGCTCTAGCAAAGATTTTGCTACTTCACTAGCTAATTCAATATCACCTCAAAATCTACAGGCACCTAACAAAGTTTTCAACACCATTGCATCAGCTTCAAAAGGCATCATTTCAACCAAAGCTTTTGCCTTCTCAAGTTGCTCTGCCCGACCATAGAGATCAATTGCACAAGCATAGTGCTCCTTTCGCCGTGGAATTCCAAAATCAGACTCCATAGACTCTATAACGTTGCAGCCTTCTTCTGCTAGCCCATTATGACTGCACGCAGTTAGAACTGCAACAAAGGTTATATGATCAGGTTTCACCTTTTTCTCATTCATTAAGTAAAAGAGGTCAAGCGCAAGGTTTCCTTGTCCATGTTGTGCATACCCAAAGATGATTGAATTCCAAAGAATTGCATAGTCTTTGGAAGTTGCTTTAAAAGATTTTCTAGCATCTTCTATTATGACACATTTAGAATACATGAATAAACGAACTCCCAACATAATTATTAGTATCAAGTCCTACTGTAAGTGCTAAGACATGAACCTGTTGACCTAACTGTAGAGTTTCTAGGTCCGAGCATGATCTTATGACAGCCGAAAAGGTATAACGGCCAATTTCTATGACCCGAGATCTCATCTGTACAAATAACCTCAAGGCATCTTCAATCAAATCACCTTGTACATATCCTGCCAAAATGGAGTTCCAAGTGCAACCATGTTTGAGATTCGTTGAAAAGAATATTCTTAATGCATCTTCCATTCCCTTATCATTAAATTTGATGTACATGGCAATCAAAGCATTGGAAATAGGAACAGAATCTTCAAGACCGTTTTTTATCACCAACCCATGCACACATTTTCCATTGCTTTTACGCTCTTGTGCAGAACAATCACGACACTCCTGGTGTAAGTATAAGCATCTGGCTTAAACCCAAAATTCTGCATATATCAATGAAAACTTTAAATGCAAAATCTTCTTTCTCGTGCATCAAATAAGCCCCGAGCATGGAATTCCATGTAACCACATCGTGACAGGCAAGAGCACCATCAAATACTCTATCAGCATCTTGCAAAGAACAACACTCTGAAAACGCTGTGATAGAAGCATTGCAGACAGTGTTAAACGATTCCAGCCATGTTTCAATATTTTACAATACAACTACATTGTCAACCAATAAAACTCGGCATCATCAAGCAATGCCAAAAGTGGAGACACTGTGCCATCATCAATTTCTACACCCTCAAGCTCCATACAATGTAGCACCCGGAACGCCAAGTCAAGATCACCAACTCGTGAATAGCCAGCAACAAGTGTATTCCACCGTAATTGCGGTCTGGCATGCTCTTAAAAACAATGTACGCATCGTCAACTCTCCCACACTTGGCATACATATCCTAGAGGGCATTACCAGAAAGCATGTTTTCTACTAACCCCGTCTTGAGCATGACAGAATGCACCTGTTGACCAAGTTTGAGCTCACCAGCTAGGGCAACACCCTTGAGAATGCTTCCTAATGTGTGGCTGTCAAATGCAAGTGCAGACCATCTCATTGCACTGACGATTTTCCATGTGGTCCCCAGGCGACCAGAGTTTGCATAAGGAGAAATTATGGCGTTCCAAGACACTGTATCTCTGTGGGGCATTCCGTCAAACAGTTGGTGACCAGAGGTTTAATCTGTACATTTATTTTAAAAAGTTATAAAATAATACATTTTAAAAAGTTATAAAATAAAATTTAATATTTTAAATTAAGATATTATTTATTTATTAGAAATATGAAAAAATATTGCAAAATTAAAAAAAAATTAAAAGACCGTGATTGGAAATATGGTTCACATTTTTTAACATTTTTTTAAGTTTTTTTTAATTAATTAAATATTTATTATACTAAAAAAAGAATTTTTAATTATGTGATTTAAATAAAGAATTTTTAAATTTATTATTATTAAATTTTTAATATTTTTAATATGTATTTTTTATTATTATTAATAAATAAAAACAAAAGAAAAAAAAAAACCTCATAACCGGCTTCTGGAAACCAGTTAAATAAATTTTTTAACCATACTTCGAATGTCAGTTAAATAAATTTCTTAATCCGCTCTCAAACGTCTTGACAAAAATATTTTTGGTGGGGATATTTTTGGTATTTTGGAGTTGTAGGATGAACTTTTGAAGGTGTACGAAAACTTCTTTAAGAAAAAACCTGTTTCGAGTATCTTTGATTTGATGGTAATTTCACTATTACATGAAATTGACATATAGGACTTAAATTGAAATAAAAGGGTTTTTATTTTATTTATGGCTATATATGATTTATAGAAATCAAAACGTATTTATTTATTTATTTAAAATGAAGGATGATAAATTATGAATAATTGATTTATGTTAATCGAAATTTATTGTTATAAGGCATTTATGAATTAAATTATTACTTATAATTAATGACATTAAAGTGAGATATTTGTAAATATTTTTGTATATCCAAAGATAACATAGATGTAGTCTTAATTATGATTAATTATCCATTAAAATATATTTATTTTAACTTCTTAATTGTATGAAATTTTTCAGTTTAAGAATCTATTAAAGGTGAACTTAAATGAATGACTTATAAGATTACCTATTGTTAAGATTCTAGCAAGTGTACCGAATTGTATCAAGTATAAATGGTAAGACCAAGTATTGTGTTCCCTAGAGACTCATTGGCCTAGACAGTCATGTGATTTGTTGATTATTTAAGACTTGAGAACGAAAATCATTGTGTTTATAATGCAAAAAGTAAATATGAATGCAAGTGTTGATCAATTGACCAAAAGAATACGTTGGTGAATGGTTGATAAAATATGGAATGATTATATTGTTGGGGTTTTTGACTTATCCTATCCACTCTCATGTATTTACAAATTCGACTTCTTCATTAATGTTAATGTCACTTTCTAATTTACTTTAAACTTGATGTCTCGGTAAAGAAAGCCTACTCCTAATTACTAGTTCACAATGTCTTGTATTGCTAGCAACTAATCATGCATTACATTCGCATATAAGCTTAAAGGCAACCGATCCTCCTATCCCTATGTCTAGGTAATATTACTTCCGGGAGAATTTCCCCAATTCTAGATTTCCCCGTATGTGTCCATATAGACAAAATCAATGATCATGCAATTGAACGAGTTAAACTAAGCATGCATAGAGCAAAGAGGAAAAACCTAACAATTAATGAAGTAAAGGATATATAATAATGATCAATTCAATACATGAGAGTTTCAAACAATTATATTGTTTCCCCAACAAGAACGGAGGTTTAGTTCACCATAGACATGGTGAAACTAGAAGAAAATAATGAAAAGAATGAAACATAGAACCCTAAAAGTTATAGATTGGAGCTTCCACAGCCAAAATTCGCCTTCCAGAGGTGAAAAGAGTGTTTTTGTGCCTCTTTTTATCAAAAGGTAGAAAATAATGAAAAGAATGAAATACAGAACCCTAAAAGTTGTAGATTGGAGCTTCCACATCCAAAATCCACCTTCTAGAGGTAAAAAGAGTGCTTTTGCACCTCTTTCTGTCAAAAGAGAGACCCTTTTGGTCGACTAAACCCTTATATAGTTTATAAAAATTACAGAAAACAGGCCCAGGCCCACGCTCAGCGTTGGAATTGCGCTCAGCGTTGGAATTGTGTAACATCCCGTTTTTATATTATATCACAAGTGAAAAACAGTTCCTCTTGTTCTAAGCGAAAATACTTATAGGAAAATCACTATAGATCTTATACTAGGGAGAATAACTCTTAGTCCTTTACATCCAAATGTAAGACATTTATTACAAACTTGTAAAATCCAACTCAACCAATTTAATGAATTGAAAATGTTTGAAAAAGAAAAAGAAAGAAAATAAATAAATCTTTCCCAGTTTCTCCCAATTACTTGTCGCTCTAATCATCAACTGGAACATCTGTAATAACGTCTGCTCCCGTATAACAACACGAGTTACACGATCATCACATTCACATACACAAACAATAAGGGTAAGCTACCATATTCATCACATAATAAAACATCAACATAACAGTTGGAAATCATCACAGTAATATTGTAACATAACACATTCAATCAAGTATCCATCACATCTCAACCAATCCAATACGACACGTTGTCCCTTGATATTGGACTGTACGAAACCTGTTCACCAAAACAGGACACATAAACCTGTTCACCAAAACAGGACAGTCGAACTCTGCTACCGTCTCTTATAAACGAAAGGTATCATATCCGGTATTATAAAGTACACAAAAAAAATACAACATATGTGTTATTGTAACAAAACAAAACTCATCACACGAACACGTCCCATATAATAAAGTTCAGAATTACACTTAACACCTTAGCCAATGTTCTTCGTCGATTTATTCTAAGAATTTTCTACTACAATGACCAATAGAACTCTAGGAATAAGTTCCCCAATATTCAAAACTAAAATTCTAAAAACAGTTGAAACATAACATCTTCTAAACGGCTTAAAATATAAATCATAACTATATATATAATTTTATATATTTAATATTGAAACTCACGTCATTTTCATTACATAATCGAAACAGTAGTAACATACATATACGTGAAATGCATTTAATAAACAAAGGACTCCTAAGCTTCACGGGTTCAGAGAAAAGTTCATTCCCATTTATGAACTTATA